>NW_026782202.1:342500-347500 GCF_031769215.1 Ylistrum balloti
GGACATTGTAACCCTACAAGGAAATAGTTCTCCGGGCAGAATATTGCTCTCATTTGTCGACATTTATCGACACGCTATTTTTTTTTACCTTTACAATTTATTATCCATACTTTTCTATAGTGAATAAAGGTAGAAATTCTAGATGTTTTGCCCAGCACATTGGTTACCGGTCAACAGCTCTATGTTGTCTGATTACGTCACAGCTCATTACTGTTCGGTACTTCCCGGTCGTTACTCGACAACTCCCGCCATGAAACGATAGAACAAATACCTATTGTTATTGAAAATGTATTTCAGAATTAAACTTGTTGAAATGTTGCCCTATCATTTACATTTATTTATAATGATTCGTTTTCTTATATTTGGCTTGTAGAAGGTTTAACAAAACAGTTGTTGAATGGATTTGCGGTGTTATGTTGAACTCTCGGACAACACTGTTGTCTACGGCCTTCGGCATTCGGCCTCAGGTAAAGGTATAGGCCTCTGGTTAATCATAACACATGTTGATCTCAAACCCAGTCATCAACTGTATAATGTTGACACAAATCCATTTACAACTTTCTGTAACGTATGGAATGGGCGTACGCTGATGACCTTATCACAGTCTGTTTTTATCGTTTCAGACTAGAGAGCAATGTAAATACCTGTAGGTACACTCTATCAGAGCGTACTGAGGCCTCAAACGACAGAAAAAAACCCAACTACTTGTGATTTATATATACGATATTCATACAGAATTACCGAATATATATCAATATATCTATACTTCTTTGAAGTACACAGAAATAACCAATGAATAAATTTGTGTTACTGAAAAATTATGTAAACTGAATATCAAAAATATTCACCAAATATTCATGAAAAACATTACATAGATTAAGCTGTTTTAACTATTCCACAATCTACAGATAGCTGTCTATAGTCAAATGACCAGTGTGGAGAGTAATAGTACTGACGTTTTTACTGTACACTAAAGTCGAACACTGCGTACGTCAGAGCGAGAATATGTAAGCTTCACACTAGTCATTTGTCTGACGGAGATGTAGTCATGGAAACGTCACACTCTAATCTTCTACTGGTTGTGTTATAAGATGAAGGTGACCGTGTAGTCATCGAAATGTCACACTCTAATCTTCTACTGGTTGTGTTATAAGATGAAGGTGACCGTGTAGTCATGGAAACGTCACACTCTAATCTTCTACTGGTTGTGTTATAAGATGAAGGTGACCGTGTAGTCATTGAAACGTCACACTCTAATCTTCTACTGGTTGTGTTATAAGATAAAGGTGACCGTGCATTCATCGAAATGTCACACTCTAATCTTCTACTGGTTGTGTTATAAGATGAAGGTGACCGTGTAGTCATGGAAACGTCACACTCTAATCTTCTACTGGTTGTGTTATAAGATGAAGGTGACCGTGTAGTCATGGAAACGTCACACTCTAATCTTCTACTGGTTGTGTTATAAGATGAAGGTGACGTCACACTCTAATCTTCTACTAATTGTGTTATAAGATGAAGGTGACGTCACACTCTAATCTTCTACTGGTTGTGTTATAAGATGAAGGTGACCGTGTAGTCATGGAAACGTCACACTCTAATCTTCTACTGGTTGTGTTATAAGATGAAGGTGACCGTGTAGTCATGGAAACGTCACACTCTAATCTTCTACTGGTTGTGTTATAAGATGAAGGTGACCGTGTAGTCATGGAAACGTCACACTCTAATCTTCTACTGGTTGTGTTATAAGATGAAGGTGACCGTGTAGTCATGGAAACGTCACACTCTAATCTTCTACTGGTTGTGTTATAAGATGAAGGTGACCGTGTAGTCATGGAAACGTCACACTCTAATCTTCTACTGGTTGTGTTATAAGATGAAGGTGACCGTGTAGTCATGGAAACGTCACACTCTAATCTTCTACTGGTGTTATAGGAATTTCTGATCTAATGACAATAACAACTTGAAGAAAATGTTGCAGTATTTTCGCTAGGTCTGATTCTGCCAGTCAACAATGTTTAATATGGAGGCCAAACATCTAGTACAAAATATGTATCATGGGTGGTTGGATAGTGTAGTGGTAAAGCTCTCGTCTTCCACCGGGACGTCATGGGTTCCCTGAGTTGATGTAAAAAGGTATTTAAGACAACCCAATCTGATTTAAGGCAGATCTTTATTATCGCCCCATTAACTCTGTATAGGATCTTGTAACATCAAATAAGGAGTCATGATTGGGTCACGTTCACTTTCAAAATTGGGGGACCAGTCAATTGATCACCAGAATCCCTAAAAGAACTGAGACGTCAAAGCGCATACTATTGTCGTAGCATAGACAATTTGAATGCATATATTTTTAGCCATACTGAATATCCTTTATAACTAAATGTACGACACAGACTTGATATACCTGTATTCACTCATAAATGTGTTTTAAAATTGAAGAGTTGTTTGGTTTTTTTTTTTTTACAAATGAATTCGTTTATTTGCTCTTCGGAGTACATCGATATTTTACCTTCCTTACTGCATGAGACTTCGAATATGTGCAAATGTTGTGACTTCATCAAAGTGTCAGATTTAACAAGGATTTTATGATCACGTTTATAACTAAGTTGAACAGTAATTGATTATTTCGATATCGAGGTATTCATTATTTCCTGTAGTCCAGACCGAGAACGGGAGTGATGTACAATTGTGTATGCGTCAATAAGCTAATTTACCTGAAAGGTTTGATTCGTAACCACACTTTCTTGAGCATGCAGCATTCTGATTCGTCAATGTTCATATATTTTAATGAATAAAATTTTATGAATAAAATTCACAGTAATGATACGGCAGATTAAGTTTGCATGTCAGCCATCTTGGACTTTGAATCTGCTATAAAAGCAGAGCAAGAGAACAGACTGCATTCTTAAAATTAACTTATATTTTCGAGGTCCCCACGGAAATTACAAAACTTCTGCGGTAAGTGATTTATAATCTATGACGTCATGTTACAATTATATTTCTTATGTGGCCATCCGAGGGGCTTCCACAGTAGACGTTTGTAAAGTTTAGTAAAGACATATGTTAATGTGACTGACGAAATTATTTCGAATACTACCGAACAAGATCAATGGACAATGCAATAGAATCAATTTACATCCTCGTGCATCGAATTGAGAATATTTCACAAATAGTTAAAAAAAATCAAGTATTATTTTGGCTTTACATCTGATATTAGATACGTAATCGCAAATTAAAGAAAAACAAATAAAACTATTTATACCACCCCACTCCTTCTCCTACGACTTGGTTTCATGCTTGCCGCCTCTAAGCTTTGATGACGTCATAATTATTTTGACGTCATTACCTCATGAATATTAGCGAGTTTAGCGAGCCTTTCTCTCCACATGAGTTCCAAAAACTCCCACTAGATGTTAACATAGCTCAAATGACATAGAGGTAGAGCAGACGGAGACAAAGAACACATGTAAAGATAGAAAAACTGAAAAATTAAAATGGACTGCGTCTTGAATTTGAATTGAAATGTGAATGATTTCTTCTCAATGTGTCTATAGCAAAGGCGGTAAGGATAAGTTATGTTTTAGAAACGTCCCATGTTCGATCACCTGTATATATAGCATGGTGTTATTTTGTTTCATTTATTTTCCATATACCTTTACATACACTACATCTATGAGCGAGTGTCGTTAATTGCATTGTGTAGACCCTGCAGTATATTGCCCGAGGCAAGATTCCGGATTCATGGAAAAACTGTTTGCGCATGTGCAAGTAATGTCAATGATTAACCCATCACCGTCAACCAGTCGCTATCAGTGAAAATGTTACCTATTGTGCTACAACATTACAGCACACACTACGAGGAGGGCAATAAATTGCATTTCTGTTTAAAGTTTTGAAGTTTTAGTACCGTTGGGACTTTAAACAGCGGCCCCTGTGAGGATTGTCGACTCTCCCACGTTTAAGATCCCCCTTTCCGAGACTTTAGTGAAAAGAGAAGGCGTGATAATGCTGGTTCATGTTTCTAGGGATCGTATCAGACGATACAACTATTTCTAAGATATAAGAAGGACGTCAAAAGCACCCTAACACAAACCAAATCTAGATAATCCCCCGACTCTTCCTTCCGGCTTCTGGACACGTTCTAACTGCTAGAATTTGGTCAAGCTAATAGTAGGCCATGGAGTTGTCCTCTAAGACTAGTATTATCAAATGATCAAAGCTACAGACTGTACCATCCCAATGAGGGGGATACAGGTCGCCCCCTCATATCGCCAGAACACTGACGTCCGTCCGTGAGACGTTACTCGAACACGGGAGGAGTCATGGAGACGAAAAACCTGTCAACCGACCAAGTACCGTTGTCAAGATAATGTTTACCTCGATCAGAATGTATATGTAGGTGAATCTTATGTTAGCTTTAAGTTGACCTGGTGCGATTGCTGAAGAGGCAATTGAATATTTACAATTTTACAAGAGTGTGTAGTGTTAGTATCAACTTTTTTAAAAAGCTTTGCCAGCAGGCAGCTGTAAACAGCGCGAAGCTACTGACGTCGGCATAGTCTCAATGAGCTACAGGATTTGTATTTTTTAGCATCCAGGAGGACAGTCAGTTGAACAACTGCATTGAGACTTCATAGACAAGTTTGAAAATCTACAAGCCCGTGGCTACCGACAGTATTTATAAATGTATGCACAGGAAGTACCTGGATGTATGTTTAAATAACACTAATTTGTACTGTACACAAATCTGCCCATTAAGACGTAGGTCCATTAAGACGTTGGTCTATTAAGACGTTGACCGAAGGTCTGGTACACTGTGTACTGTAGGTTCCCTTGGTTGCCTTGTTATCTTATGTTGATATCTTTCATAAAGATAATATCTTATTTGGTGGAAATAATTTGTATAAAGACATACTTCTGTGATACCTTCGAATACTTACTTAGTAATAGAAAGCAAAGCATTATTACATGCAGTTGTAAAGTTGATATAACAATAC
>NW_026782202.1:352500-452500 GCF_031769215.1 Ylistrum balloti
TATGGACATAATCAACTTTTAGGTATTTTATTAAATATTGTATTCAAAACTATAACTGGTAAATTTTGACAGTAATTTAAAGGTGTTGCGTTTTCATTGACGCCGAATATACTTCAGATCGCCGTTTAAATGCATAATGAATAAATTTTCCGAGGTTATTTAATTCCTTTACATTGTTTATACTTAAAAGCTGAATTAATTTGAACACATTAGGTCTGCGAAAATAATATGATTTCAAATATTTAGATCGGAGATTTACATAAAAGGGACATTTCAAAATAAAATGGAATTCGTCTTCAATATCTTTATTATTACATAATGTACAGATCCTATTTTATCTGGCTACGTTCCTATATCTACAACTTTCAATACTGAGCTGATGTGATGATAATCTTATTTTTGATATAATTTTCTTGAATCGATAGTCGATAGGTTTCCTTAAATGAAACTGCAGCCCAAAATTGTCTATCAAATGCTGATATAAATATCCTTTTGGAGAATTTCGAATATTGCTCAACAATTCTTGAATATGAATTTCTTGAAACTTACACTCAATTAACTTGTATACTAGTTTTCTGTCAAGATTGCTGTTCCATAAGTACCCTTATCCTAATTTATCTAGTTCTAAATTAATATTTACAATCCACTCATCGTTATCTAATAATCTTTGTTCATAGCATCTTTGATTTTAGTCCAGTATTTCATTATTTTCAATTTTCTGACAATATACATTGGTAATCTACCTAATTCAAAATAAACTAAATCATGATATGTACTTTTCGTCACACCTAAAATATTTTTACAAAAATGTGAATGTACTTTTTCAACATCAGTAGCTTTATGGAATCCCCACACTTTACTTGCATATGTTAATACACTTCTAAAATAAGTATAAAAAACTGAGCATAACGTTTCAACATTAAATTTATGATTTTTCATTTTGTTTATCAGTCTAAAATACGATTTTCTCCCCTTTTCTGCAGCATGTTGCTGCGTATTGTTAAATTTACCATTAAAATTGAAAAGCATACCCAAATAATTAAATTTGTTCACAACTTCAATTTCAACATCGTTGTAATACCATTTTTCATCATCTTTAATGCGCCCGCCATTTCGAAAAATTACTATTTTTGTTTTAAGTACATTAAGTTTAAGTTTCCATTGATCATTATGATTAGCAGTGCATCGAGCATTGATTGCAACCCGCTTGGTGATTCAGCTATGAGAACCGAGTCATTAGCGTACATCAATACAAAAATATATATCATACCTAACTCAATAGATGGACAACTTTGGTTAATGAAATTGATTTCACAATCGTTTACATAAAGACTATACAAAATTGGCGATAAAATTTCCCCTTGAAAGAGACCGATTCTGTTAGGATGATATTCTGAAATATGACCTTTATATTTGACACAAAATTTGACATTATCGTACAATGATTTTATGATATTTAATAACTTCCCTTGAATTCCTTGTTTTATTAGCTTACTCCATAAACTACTTCTATCGATGAGGTCAAAGGCTTTTTTGATAGTGTACAAAACAGCAATATAATCTTCGTTTATTTTTTAAAGTTTTATCGATCAATGACTGGAGTGCAAGTATTGCATCTACAGTTGAACTACCCTCCTTGAAACCAAATTGAGCGTCAGAAATAATGTTATTGTCTTTGTCCCAATTCAGAAGTCTTCTATTAAGAACAGATATAAACAATTTACCCATGCAACTAACCAAAGTTATGCCTCTATAATTACCTGTGTCGTTAACGTCGCCATTTTTGTAGATTGGTATTTCACAACCACGTGACCACAATTCTGGGAAAAATCCATATTCAAATAATTTTCCAAAGAGTCTTGTAATGCAAGGAAGCAAAATTTCCTCAAAGTCTATGAAAAATATAATCTTCGCTACAACTTTTATCTCGTTTCAGCTTACGAATGGCAATACGTACTTCGTCTTCTGTGAATGGCTTATCTAGTTCTTCGAATACAGCAGGATCAACGTATACCGATAACATATTTAGATTGTCAATATTATTCATATTACCATTTCCCAAGTTTTTGAAATGTTCTACAAAATCTTTCAAGTTTAGATTTAGTTTTTGGATTAGACTTTCTTAGATATTCTATCATGTCACCTTCTCGATGCTTGTATTGCCTTTTTAATCTCGATTCCAGTTTCTTATACAAAATTTTTTTCTAATGAGAATACTGTGATTTTCAACCGACTGATATTTATTAAAATCAGACAAAGCTTTTTGGTAATCCATGTATCTACGTTTACACTGTTCAGAGAACCATGGTTTGTCGTCTATCTTGTTTTTATTCTTAGATGTATTATAATCAAAATTATCTGTCACCTTTGTCACATTGCAATTTGGTAAAACTACTTCATGTAGAATGTCACAAAAATTCGTGATGCATTCATCAACATCTTCTTTAGTATTAAAAGGCACGTTACAAGCATCAATAAGGTTATCAACACAATTAACATTTAAACAACTACATTTAAGAGTAAAAGATAATGGCGAATGATCAGACAACGTATTAAACACACCAGAAGAAAAAGTTTGCACACAAGAAAAATATTCACAATCTACCAGTAAATAATCAATAAGAATTGTACCGTTATTGCTATAAAAAGTAAAAATTCCGTCTTGGTCACCAAAATGATGCCCGTTAACAATGCGCATGCCGGTTGATTTACATAAAGTTAAAAGTTTCCTTCCGTAAGTATTTACATTTTTGTCCATGTTCCTACGCTCAAGAATTTCTTCATCATTATCATGTTCAAACATATTTCCCTTTAGGGAACTGTTTAGACCATCGTTTACTATGTAATCGGGCCGCGTACCTGTGCGAGCATTGAGGTCACCGGTGACGTACGTATTTCCGTTTCTTTTATATCGACTTATAGAATCTTCAAGATCTTGGAAAAGATCAATTTCACGATTATGATAAAACACTGTTTTCTGGGGGAAAGTAACAGAAGCATAGGAACATGGGCTCTAAGGTAACATTTAGTTTTAACCAGAATATACAGTCGTGAATGTTTTCAACAAGATGGATGCTTGAGATTAATTCAGTTTTATAAAATATAACCACACCACCTCCCTTACCTTTTGTTCTTGGGAAAACTTGAGCATGATAACCGGTTAAGTTAAACCCGTCGTCGCTCGATATCCAACATTCACACAGGCACACAACGTCATGTTTATAAAGAATTTCCAGAAAGGCAGGACCTTTGAGTTTTGTACGAGTCCTTTGCCAATATTCCATGACAGGATTAACAGATCACCCTCCACTCTGTCCTATCTGGTGTTGTTTCTTGATTCCCGCGGAGTGGCTGGTTGTTCCTAAGGTCTTTGAGAGCCTCTGTTGGGTTGTTGTTCGTTGTTGTTTTCTCTGGACCGTCCTGGTTGAAGCGCGGTCGCGTTTGAGTCGTATCCATTCCGAATGTTGGGATGATTAACAGGACTATCTCGGTGACGGGGGGTTCTGGACGGCTGCAGACGTCCTGCTATAGGGGTCGGGACAGGCTGGTTGTTCGCAGGACTGGACACAGGTTCGTGCGATCTTTGCTGACGGTTGCGGTAGCCGACGAACCTGTCAGCTTCACTATGCGTGAACGCTTGCCGCTCTTCATACAGTTTACCGTCTATGTAAAGTCTGTCTCGAATCAGCTTAGCATTACTGCCATCTTGCTTGCTACGTCTGAGTACTGGATAGAGCTTTTCCCGTCTATCTTCAATTTCCGCTGGAGACTGTTCATGGATACCAAACTTGGTTCCTCTGAGCCGAAAGGACTGGCTTTTGACGTGCTGTAAGTCTTGATGATAGAGGAATCTAACAACTATTGGCCGAGGCTTACCTCGTACATACTTGCCAAACCTATGTACGTTGCCGAATTCAAATCTGCCTTCAATGCTATGTAGATAAAGTCTCTGATGAGTGATGTGGTGCTTTCACTACGTTGTTCACCAGCCAGACCAGTGAACACCAGGTTATATTTCATAGATCTACACTGGAGATCTAGTACGGTCTGTTTCGTGGTATCACTGCTCACTCTAAGAGTTTCTAGATCACTACATAGACCTCCGATGATTGCCTCTTGATTCCTAAATGTCTCTGATAGCCCTTCCATATCAAACCGGTTGACGTTGGCTTCATCGAGTTTTGTCGACATAAAACTCGCAGAATTCTCTAGCTGGGCACATCTATGCTCAGCTTCCGTAACCCTTTTTTCTACTTCACCAACTCTTGTGGTTAAACGTGAAATATGTTCCTCTATGGCGTCTAGCTTGTCCAACTTCTCCATTTTGGAAAGAATGAAGTCCAGTTTTCGATTGGTTTCCTCGTATTGACTTTTTTCACTGATTTCATTGGTTTTTGGAGCCGTCGACGGAATCAGGGTAGAAGATGTGGGTATGGGCGCCAGCTTGGTAGGGCTGTCGTACAATACACCACTTACAGCGTTAAGTATACTGCTAACAGCACTTGTTGAGTTGTTGCTACTCTCGCTTGTGTCTCTGTTATCCGAATCCTTCTTCCTCCTTTTTTTACTTTTCCCCATGGCTTAATGTACTTATACTCAAATGTAAATATGATATGGACTCTCTCTAACGTTGAAGTTCATATAAGAGGAGCGCGTCACCAGAGCGTGACGAATTTTCGGTCGTGGCTCGCGCGTGTAATACAGGTGAGCGGTGGACCTAGGGGTCACAGTTCATAGTGTTCAATACAAATATATATACACATATCAAGCGCTTCATATTTTCCAATGTTACAAACACACAAACTACATCAATGTCAATCCAGCTTCTCAGATAATCGTGAACTTATAACATGTCACCATCTTACTGCATAGTCACGAGTCGAAAATCACACGAGAAACACGTGAAAGTCACAAATAAATACGGAGCTCACCCAAACTGTTCGAAACAGGGCGCAGCCATCTTGATCCCTGGGTCCCTGGTTTTACAAATGTGAAGAGTTCTGTTGTTTTTAGGAACTGATTCATTTGCTAAATCGTTTTTTATCTTCATTTGAAATAATAACTTTCTATGCTCTAAAGCAATTCGGTACAAAACGAATCCATCTGTTTTTATATAAGATCTCGACTCTGTTTTTGAAACATCAAGGTGATCAAATAAAAAACATCGATTCATGGACAAAATGGTGACAAAAATTAATCTTTCTTTGCTTTCTGAGAAGTAATTTATCAAGTGTTATACCTTATTATTCAAAAATGTTCCTGGAAAGCTGCGAAACCATTAGATATTTTGCAAAGAAAAAATTCACTATTATTTGTTTACAAGAGTTACTTCCCCTCCACTGTAGGCTGCTAACATATTATAACCGATTTTTTAGGCTAAACGTACTCAGTACGCATAGCCTATTGCGACGGCCTTTCAGACAAAATTTACCGATCCTGGCTTTCTCATTGGCTGAAATATCGAAAAGAGTTAGAGCCCTCTAGCGGCAATTTTCTGCGTAAATAATGCCGCGATCTTTCAAATCGCTATTTTAAAAGCATCCAAAATTAGTTTATATTTTTGATAACAATACGATTACTATATATTTCAAAAAAGAAGCACAGTGTGGTTGAACTATTGATAAATTTTGAGCAATATATTTTACGGAATTCTTGACAGAAGCGTACAGAACACTGCACGTGCGAGTTGATAAGAAGCTAGTCTGGGGGCTTGGTTTGAATTATCAACTTACAACACTTATAAACAAACAAAACTTACAAACAGAACATCAATTTTGTTTTAATCCTTGTCGTTGTGGCAAGATCGTCTTAATATATAACATCACTTGACCTCATTAGACGTCATCAAATTGGACTGTTCCGATATGACACTTTTTCAGGTTTTTCACACCCACCACCATGATGCTTTTCCAAGTTTTTGAAGATAAAAAGTTTGCGCTTCGTAGGCAAGGTACATTGGGTGCTCATGATTTATTAATAATATATTTTTGATACTGTACTGATCATGATGTTGACTCTGTTATAACTTATATTTTTATGTCTATTAGTTTTCTTTGATGAAGGTTGATTGTGCTGATTTCTCAAGGTTTGTTAATGTGTATCAACGTTCCTTGTTTAAAGTTGTCGAGCTATCTACTACGTAGCTATGCCTTCTTACCTTAGTAGGCCTAGACCTAATGAGAGCTAGTCGTTGATGGACTCGAAATATTTTACATAATATACAAAGGAATTTGACGGGAAACAGTCTGGTTTGTTTGTTTATTGTCCTGTGAAGAGTAAAGGTCGTTTTTAGACGGAATTGTTTTTTGTAGTAGCTGATATTTGTTGATATTTACTGGTGAAACACTAACTGAAGAAATTATGTACATGACATTTCAACAACATATAATTCCATCTGACGTAACTAATTTACCGCCTTTAGTCACGCGGTTTGTGAATATCTTGGAGAGGTTGGAGCTGGTGTTACCGACTCGCTTGGCTGTGGTATGGATTACTAATTACCAAGATTTCTCCAACAAATTTTTTTTCTATCCGGAAAATCTCCTTCGATAACTAAAATTAAAACCGGCCGCCGTAAAAGACGGAACGGGTACATACTAATACCAAATGGTACACATATTTATAATATCTGGAATGTTATAATTTAATCTGCAACTGCCTGACTAGTAACTATAAACATAACACTAGGTGCTTCAGGTTAAGTATGACGTTTTTGATATGAGTGTGTATGAGGCTAATATAATCTGTCAGCTGCGGTCCTATAATCAATAAAGGGTGTTTGATGTACTTTTTGACCCCCATTACAAGTTCCAGTACGAGTGACAATGCTTATTAAGACCTGTCAGCTTCCTAGTTATTCATGGAACAACGTTTATAAACATCGATGATTTCACAATTCACATACAGGTCGAATTTTATATTAGAATACTGGTTATTTTGACAGGGATTCTTAACCATTTTCCCAAAAGTATTAAATTTTAAGGAATATTAAATTACTGAAGACAATTGTATCTCTTTTGTTTATGTAAATTTATCGTGATTCTTGTCAATTTTTGTCATGGTTGAATTTCTGTACTTCGAAGTGTGATGTATTTATGTCACACAGTGACCATGAGTTTTTATAAGACTAAGCGGACGTGTTGGGTATTAACGTTGTTCTCCCTGTCATAGCCTCTGGAAATGGCTATTTCAGATCACAAAAAGACATCGCCAGGGCGTAAATAAATCATGTAAAAACGAAAAAAAAAAAAAACAAAAAACAAAAAACAAATTAGATAAATAAATAAATAAAAAAAAACATTAAAAATAAAATACAGAAAACTAAAAAAAAAAAAAAAAACCAAACATACAGTAAAGAAAATAAAGATAAAAAAAACTCAAACCAAACATGAAACCTTACTATAAAGATAATATTTCGAACTAGATACAATCTGGATGGTCTAAATAGAGAGTATGAACAAATAGACTTCTGTTCTTGTCTTTCTTGTTAACATTATGACCGTCATTAGGTCTGTTTGTTTATTTTAGAATGTCACACGTACCGTAAGTATATATCATTGTCTGTAGCAAGCCTGATACATGACAGATAAAACATAAGGTGGGATACACACGCGGTAATGCCGTGCTCGGTATGATTAGCTGGGTAACACTCAGTACAAAACTGGTCATTAAGACTTTATAGAACAGGTATTGATTGTAAGGTAGTCCTAGTATCTTTCAAGGTAAAGAAATGTAGACAGTTTTGGGTCTGAAGAAACGGAGTCTTGATATTTAGATGGTCTAAACGGCATTTTTTTTCTAACTTAAACAAAGTTTCGCTCTAAATGTTCCAATGATGTTTTTTTAATTCTGAGAATCCTTTTAACTTGACAATAAAAAAATCACGATATGGCAAAATCTTTGTCTGTAAGTGGTTTAAATCTCAGAACTGTGTCGTATATCAGGGTATTTTACTAAACTGATATGAAATGTCTTCTTTTATACTCATTTAAAAACCTCTCTGATAGGTATCACTTCTACGGATTAAACTAACGACAAGTTTTCTCCTGACAATGTAACCCATCCTGCCATAGCTTAATATTAGCCCCATCGGCTGTTAGGATTAAACGAAGGGAGGTAACTCTGGGAGATCAGAGCTATCATAGCTGTACCAGGAACGTGTCATGTATATTATATACATCTCTGTACGTACAGAGGAAAACATTGCATAACGTTACTTCAATACTATACAGTGCTATACTTACCCTCAGCGGATACCTCGCGCAGAATTTTATAAAATTGTGTCTATACTGAAGATAACACAGGTGAATAGAGACTCAAGGCAAAGACAGTTAACCTTAGAATATATGTTGATTTCTGTTTATCTTATACCTCAACGCGTTCCATTACAGACAAAAGCTATAGCTAAAATCGACCGGTACTATAGTAAGACACCTTGGCATATCACATTTCAAATTTCGACAATGAAATAGCAGTCCCCCTTTCAATGTTTGCATTATCAGGTTAATGTTTTCTGAGGTCCTCGGAGTTCATCATTGCTACTATTCAATGTCTGAAAAAATGTTACAATAAATTGGATCAGAAAAAAATCATTAACTTATATGACAACAAAACTTTATAAAAAATAATATTTGTTTGTTCTTTTTCTTTTCTTTGAGATCAAAACGTCACTCTTCAGCTTACAAACAGAGTGTAGCCATCGATCACTAGTTCCTAATTCGCTTCAACGAAGTCATTGACCCGGGATCTCAACACGTTTCTTTCCCGTTCAATACAAATGAAGTAGGGCCTCTTTACAAGTAGGGGACGATGAACTCCTTTAACAATTGTGCTACCCGAAGGGGGCGTGTCATATTGTGATGGAACCTGATATGTAGAATTGAATTAGCTATTTCATAATGAATTTTCAAAAACTGATATTCTAATTTCTTACACCCAGCAACCTTTATTTGATCTGTTGACCAATCTGTACGATTTTTGCTTCATTAACTCAATCAATGTCCTTATCATTGTATGTGTTAATGAGGCTAGGGACTCGTTTTGTATTCCTTTCTCTTGTAGTTCTTTACCTACCGGCCTTGACCTTCAGGGGACAAAAAATGATAATTTTAATATAAGTGGAGTAGAAATATTGTAAATGTAGAATTAAAAAAAACATGTATTCTACGGAATCAATATTGGTATTGTGCAAAATGTTAATAATATACTTTCGGTTTCGTCCGAATTTCAATAGTCAAAATTTACTTTTTATCAAGTCAGTTATATGTCCATATCTTTAAGATTCACTTTCATTGTATTACGATAAACTAACAAAATTCACATTTAAGATCAAACTTAAAATGAAAAATATTCACCGTTTTATAAGTCCCATACGAAGTGGAGATTTGTGCTCTACCCTAGGTAAACAAATTTACCTACAAATACGTATATACTTGATTATCAACAGTCTGCATGCCAATGCACGTCCATTACTTTCATTCTCTACGGAGTGTTTGATCTGAGAGGTGTTAAAGGGTAAGGTAGCGAATCTATTTTATCCTTTTGAAGTTAGCCTCATTATATCGTCCCTTTTAAACATTCAGATAAAAGTATTTGAATAATTTTTAAACAAGAATTTCAAACACTTGAGTTTGATAGACTACGTATAGTGTTAGCCATGGAAGTGTTCCTATACAATGCTATACAATGACAACTCGATATCCGATGACCGAAGACTATTTGTTTACAAACGGTGGTGTTGCTGAATCTTATACTACTGTCGTTTGATAAACCACCTGGATAAACAGAAACGAATTTTAACGCCTTGTAAAATTCAGATTATACATATATAGCAGAATGTCAATTGATAGGAGTCTAGGACATCCAGCGACCCCTCAGTTTTATTAAAAAATCACAGATCATTATCACATTTAATATTTTCTATTTTATATAGAAGGGAAAACTATTTTCCTTTTCCAGTCACGCTTTGTCACAGTGGTGTCAGACAGAATGGGGAAAAACAAGAGCTGAAATCTTTTAAACAATGACTATATAACACGTCCGTATCAATTAGATAGTAATGAAAATTCAAAGTTGATAAAATTGTTACATTGGTGTTAACGAGGAAAAAACCAGTATTCAGCCTCATGTGTTTCTTAGTAGCAAGTTTCTTCTGCATCGGCGATGACGTAATTTAATAGTTTGATGCATTTTTGTGAAAACATTGAATATTTTTTTAAGATCCATAAACGGATACTGTAAATAATTGTTATCATAATATTGTCAACCAAGAACACGACGAGTTTACCCTCTGATATATGAAAAGTTTTCTTCTCACACGGATAGCGCAGTGATGGCGTAGTGGTAACACACTCCGGGGTTGGATTCCCGGAACGGACGTGAACAGGTAAGGGGTCACCTGCGGGACTTCCCATGGTGTCTTCCCACGGAAACCCCCCTTGCGCCCTTACATCCGGGCCAGCAAGAATAAATAGTTTAAGATTAAAACAACTTATTTCGCAATTGTTGAAAAATAAATCAAGTTTATTTTTATTATCCAATATTTACTATCGTTCAACCTATAATTTATATATATATTCATCCAAGCTACGAAATGAATATGAAAAGTTAAATTATGGTTATGTTATGAGACGGCTGAATTGAACTTAATCAATATGTTTTAAACATATCTATAATCAGGTCGTTTTAAATTGCATATTTCATAGTTTTTATTAATTAGGATCACACGTATTTTAACGTGTTTAAATACAAAATATATATCTGAGTGCGATCAAAATGGTAAACAAATGGATTTACTCATTATGCAAAAAATTGGATCCAATCGGGTACCTTTAGCGTCGTCCTTGCAAAAAAACAATACATTTGTTCGTTTACGGAAAGTGACGAAAGTTCCCGACGGGAGTTAACTTGCGGAACGTCGTGGATAGAAATTCACTCAATTTGGGTGTATCATTTTTTCCCGCATTTTTCACAATTTGTTGGCAATTTATTAATAAAGATAAGATAAATAAGGTATATAATTGTTGACTAAGTTTACACCAAACGGAAGCTTAGTTTGAGTAGATTGTGTGTCTAGATAGTTTCAAACATTTAATTTATCAGACGTTATACGTGACCTTGTTGTTCAAGCCTGGATACATTAGGTTGTTTTGTTCTCTTCCAATTTCCACACCTACTAGCCTAAATCGCTGTACATAGATATAGTGTAATTTCATGGAGATATATGTGGTCCGTAATCCTATATTTCAACCGAAGTAGATCCTTATCGATATAACGGATACGCGAGATACCGGATATTTTAATAATTTGGTGATTTAAATCAGTCAGCAGAAGATAACATTTCTTTGAAAGAGTCACCGTAACCACTTATACAGGATATAGAGATCTGATTCTTGATAATGTTTAACGACTTTAACACTTCTGAGCTGAACTCGCCGCGATGGTCTCTAGAATGTTTTTGTCTCCGGTTTCATTTCTTTGTTTATAAATCACTTTTTTGTCACGGTTATGCTACAACACGTGGTAATATGTTTTATTGCTTATGTTGTAACCCATAGCAACTGTCATGGACACGTAAACATCGTCGTCTGTTTACTTGGCATTGCTTTTAAGAATGGTATATAAGTAGCACATTACTAAACAAATCTATAATTAGTTACATCAGAGAGCCAAACCATGAATTAGACTTCATCATACTGTTGTTTTGTCCATTTAAGACTCGTCAGTGATGCTACATTATACAGCTGTTTCGTCTTTCTATAACTCGTCAGTGATGCTACATCATACAACTGTTTCGTCTTTCTATAACTCGTCAGTGATGCTACATCATACAGCTGTTTCGTCCTTTTAGAACTCGTCAGTGATGCTACATCATACAACTGTCTCGTCAGTGATGCTACATCATACAGCTGTTTCGTCATTTTAGAACTTGTCAGTGATGCTGCATCATACAGCTGTTTCGTCATTTTAGAACTTGTCAGTGATGCTACATCATACAGCTGTTTCGTCATTTTAGAACTCGTCAGTGATGCTACATCATACAGCTGTTTCGTCATTTTAGAACTCGTCAGTGATGCTACATCATACAACTGTTTCATCTTTCTATAACTCGTCAGCGATGCTACATCATACAGCTGTTTCGTCCTTTTAGAACTCGTCAGTGATGCTGATAGATATTATCTAATGATTTGTCCTTCCTATTTTCAGAATATTTCACTGACAATACAAAATATGTACATTTCGTCAATCTTGAACGCTGATCCATTTCACACGGTACAAAGTTGTACACCATCACAAATCGGCGTCACGATAAACATTAAAATCAAGATATTTATAGAAATGTATATATTCTCACGATAAGACTCATTTAGATAATCAGGTATTGATATTCAAAATTGGTTGCAATAAAAAAAAAAACCATAATGTGTTCATGTTCATTTAAAAAATCTCCTAACATTAGAGATGATACGAGGCAAATTATAAGCCTCGTAAATTAAAGAATTTCCAATATAAGGATACAATGAAATAACGAGTATTGCGAAATCGGGCATTGATAAGTTATTGGGAAATATTTTATTTCCTTGCACAATGAGAATTAAAGTATCTTTACTTGTTCACGAACATACCTGGCCCCACTTGTATAAAACATCTCAACTTGAGATTTCCTCAAGTCGAGATTTTCCTCAGCTGATATCTCTTCAAAAACGGCTTGTATAAAATTTTCTCAAGGAACAGGAGGAAGGCATCGACTAGGATGTCCTGAAATTCCCTGGGGAATTTTCATACAAGATATTTTCAAGGAGATATTAGCTGAGGAAAATCCGGGCTTGAGGAAATCTGAAATTGAGATATTTTATACAAGTGGGGCCTGATCCTGAATGTTAAACCAAACATCATGACATTTAAGAGAATTCAACAGTATAACCTTATAAGGCACACGTCAATCTACTTTAAGATGTATTTTTGAACTTCTATGAGCATTATGGATCGTGACCCCACGTGACGTCCCGTTTCTACGTTGTTACTAAGCAGTTTGACACGTGATATCTCAGAAACGGACGTCACTATATCTTAAATTAGAAAGTTATTGATCAAATATCATGTGACCTCTATCGCATTTATATGTAGCTTTATATACTGAAAAATCAATCATTTTCGTGGGTACTTTAAATCCGCGAATTTATATATCCACGAACTGTTAAAATTAGTACAAGTAGACTTAAAGAGGTAGATTTATTCACGAATTCAAGTACCCACAAAATTAAGCACAACAAAAACACGACACAGAGACAAGGAAATGGTCTGTAAGCTGAGTTAGTATAGGTTTGTAACAAGTTTGGGGTAAGATGTGCACCCTGATTCACACCCACGACATGGATCATACAATAGGTCATAGTAAAGGTCATAGGTAACTTCTGAATGTTTAAAAAAGTTTTCTGGGGTACTACAAATAACACACAATAAAGATTAAATTGGGATGTTGGCAAAATTGCATGTACCGTGGAAAAAGGTCCTTCGCTCACAGAATCGATTTTTTTCACATTTAAACATTTCAATATTCAAGGATTTAATGAGGTCAAATTTAGTTTAGAATTGCCTCTTGTTAATTTAAATAATGATTCTTCATATGAATAATTACATATATATTATATATTTGTGGAGTATATGTGCTGTAAATACAAACGATGAAATCACTCTCACTGGCTAACAGTGTATCTTATGATTTCCTCAATGAACAACACTATGTCAAAGAGAACAAAATGCCGACCAATGTTATTATAATGTCGTTAAAGTTTGTTATGGTGAAAATCCTATGAAAAAAATAAATCAACGGAAAACAAAACTCAAAAATCAAAACAAAACTAGGAAATGTTGTCTAGTATTTCACTATCTGTCTGAGGAATTTCCATATAGGTCTAGTGAGATCTGTTTGCAAATGTTCACGCTGTCTTTATGACGTCACAACATGGTTGGTCTTCATTAAATTCATGTTTACAATACGTTAATCTCTATTCTTGTTTCTGTTAGTGAAAAACGGTTATTGCAGAAGACTTAATTTATGTACAACATTAATAAAACACTTTCAAATTGACACAGGAAGCTTTCTTATTTATTGTAGTATTTCAATGAATGCGTTTTTCTTTCTTTTGTAAATAGATATTACACTGTTAGTTGCAATATAGAAAACTGCGTAAAAGATGGTAAAATTGGCGTAGGAAAATGTTTACAAAAAATCATAAATAATTAATGTATAGCATAATAGTATTGGACATGAACATAAATGGGTAGTGTTAATCATTATCGTAAGTCCCAGCAAACTGAGTAAACACTAATAGTTTTTTTAAAAGTAAATACACATTCACAATACATAACAATGTCACAGTGACCAAATAGCGTCAGTGGTGAAAGGCTATTTTAACCAGGTTGCCAAATTTCTGTCTGTTTTGCACCTTTTCAGAACTCATTCAAATGACTTTAAAAAGGATTGTTGGCATTAAAATATATCTCCTGTGGTCAGTTTGGACAGGTAAGATTTATTGGGAATTATCCAAAATAGATTGAACCATCTAAATCCTTAGCTGAAGGATCACGTGATCATGGATTTGACACAGACTATCGGGTAAACACACAAGTGTGTATACTGTTCATAAATACATTCTGATAGAGTTGCAATCTTATTACTTCATTAATCTGATTTGCGGTTGATTTGATACTTAAAAAAAAGCATTCATTGCTAATAACAACGCAAACCCATCTTGACGCAACCAGGGCCGCGCAAATGTTTGCAATAAAGAATTTCCGCAAATTAAATATCATAGGTGTTATGAGGTATGCGATATATATATATATTTATTATAATTATGTACAATTCGTAATAAAATCCTAACTTGTACGAAATATCTCTTTAAGGAGATGTTTTCTTGCATAACCGGTTTGGGCTCTCATAGCCAGGTCATGTGTACTTCAACTCACTTGATAAATAAATTAATTGATAAACATATCCAGTGTTACAGAATTAAATACGAAATATCTCTTTAAGGAGATGTTTTCTTGCATAACCAGTTTGGGCTCTCATAGCCAGGTCATGTATACTTCAACTCACTTGATGAATAAATTAATTGATAAACATATCCAGTGTTACATAATTAAATACGAAATATCTCTTTAAGGAGATGTTTTCTTGCATAACCGGTTTGGGCTCTCATAGCCAGGTCATGTATACTTCAACTCACTTGATAAATAGATTAATTGATAAACATATCCAGTGTTACAGCATTAAATACAGTGTAGATAACCTTTAACCGATATGAAATAGATATATATTACTTCACGCAATAGACATTTGAAAGCAAAACATATTTTAGAATAAATGTTTGATTGATAAGATAAAGCGTGACTTTATTCTTGATTGGATGTCGCGTGTGAACACGATTGTGAGACCGTTTATAGTCAAATGTTTCCATTTAAAACTATCTCAGCTGAGTTTACTTTTTGCAGCTGGTTTTGCAAGCAGTGTCAATATTTGCTTTGTGCCGAATTCATCCGTTATACCCTGTGTTTGGGAAGGCCTAATCATATCAAATGAATAGATGACTAATGACAAAATCGCTTTATGATGGTTACATGTACATGGAATTTACATAAACAATAATTGAAAAAAAATAAATGTCAGTTATTTGGAAAATGTATTAATGAAATCAAAATATTTTGGTTTGATAAACATAAGGTAGAACGTATCTATATTTAAATCTAATCACACACAATCGTGTCTGTCTCTGATGTGGTTGTTTAGGTTGTTCCAGTAATAGTGAATATCTGTCGGCGTTAATCCATGCGTGACTCTGGAACATCGCACATAAAAATCTCTATCTACTTGACCCTTTACCATCAAATAAATAAAATAGTTGACATGTTTTAAACTAAGACCTAGTTCATATGCGACTAATCCCAAATAAACGTCTTCAAATTTGAAAACTCGTGTTGTGAGCATTTTGCTGTATACTCTATGTGCTGTCTTCGACGTCATCAAGTATCCGGGACCCCCACAGTATGGCGGATACATATCGAAAGGGTATTCTTTGAGGGTAACTTTGTACTTTTCTCTCTCAATAACCCTCTCTGGTGTTGCTAAAAATACACAATGTCCAAGAATAACGTCATCTGTTAGATACTTCTGATCCTTTTCGATTTCTCGAAGGAATTCCAAATCAAAGTAGACATCGTCATCAGTTTTGAAAAAGTACTCGGCTTTGTGGCAAAAAAATGTTATCCATTTAAACGCATCTATCGTCTTCTCAGACAGATGGTAGAAACTCTCTTCAATGTCGGCTTGTATGATATCGTTGTTTAAACTGCTTTCGTCGTCAATGTGTATATTTTCCTCGGTTCCCAACAAAAAGTACAAACTAAAATTGTATCTTGTTTGCATCTCTACATTTCCCCAAGTGTGACGAACCGTATCGCGTTCTAGGAGATGTGAGGCTTTGCTGATGACGACGATAACAATAGTTTTAGCTGATTGTTGATTACAATTAATTTTTGGATAGATCAGAAATGGTTTTGAAAGTTCAACCTTTCGGTGTAGAAACTGCGATACATTTTCACAGGGAAGTTTTCCTTCTTCTGGATTGGCATTGCTTGACTTCGTTGTTATGTCGATGAACACTATTATGTTTAACGCCGCCGACAAGAAAATTAACCATCCACAAACACATCTTCTTGAAACTCTCCAGAGGTACATCTGAAACAATATCAAGACAATACAACCGTGTCAACGTAATCATCGTCCAAACTCAAATTCAATAAAACTAAGGCAAAATATGAACATAGAACGATTTACACGAAAACTCCCGAAAACGTACAAGGATAATAAGACCAGGTATTCGGAAGAGTAAGCGTCTTCTGCTTCAGCAATGACACCAGTCATGTAAATCTTGGTCAAGTGAGTGAGTAATGTCACGTTCTCAAATGAGAACAAGGTATACAACAACATAACCAACAGGCAAACTAACGATCATCACATACGTTCACCTTCATTCGCACAATAAAATAATTACAAATGGGATCGCCATGACGACTATATAACTTCCCCATAATATTATCAACTGTCATCTTTTTAAATCCTGTGTTACGAGTTGTCCGCAAGTTGACGTATTCGTGATAATGGGAGCAGACCTTTGTATATCGAATCAACTGCGACATGAACACAACATATGTTCGGGATGCAAGAGTAGTGCTATCAAGAAATGGAAAATTCACAATAGGGAAATTGTAATTATCATGTTTACCATACAGCTTGGTGGAAAGCTGTCCATTTTGGTTTCCTTGTAGGAAAAGATCGAGATAAGCAGTTGATGTAGAAGAGTTTGAAGTATCTATTACTTCATGTTCTGCTGGGTATATACGATGAAACACTAGTTGGAATATCTGTTAAATGAAAACATGCACTGTGCGTATAACTGTCAAACAAATGATCAATGTGAAGTGTAATTGAAGCGATGAATACAGAAAACGAGACGGTAAAGAAATCACAGGACTTTTAGACCGCAGTAAAATCAAATGTACATTATAGTGAAAATTAGTGTGACGAAAACGTGATGAGATTACTGTGAAAACAAGTTGAATGGGTGATCTTCAATGCAAACATTAAACATGTGTATTACCCGAGATGAGTAAGAGTTCGCAATAGAAAATGGGTTCTGCCTAAATACGAGAGCAATTTCATTTTGAACAGCCTGCTCGTTGACTTTTCTCAAGTTTTCTTATAGAACAACTTAAAAGAAATACCATGCTTATTCCCAGCCTTTTTTGATAGCATGGCAGTAAGTAAGTTGATACTGAGAGTATATAGTTTCTACAACACGCGGTATACAAGTTTGGGATTGTTTATCGCGTCATACCTTTTCAAAAATGATTAAAACCCCCGAACCTCTCTTCAATATCGGAGATATGAGATGGCAATCTCTAAACAGTTGCTATGGGAAGTATAGTGCAGTTTAAATCATTATTTGATACTACTGTATTTTAATTAAAGGTATTTTCATCTGTGTGTGCAAATTTGAGTCTTCGTTCACCTGTTAACATGTTTCAGATCTCAATTATACAACAATTGAGATATATTTCACTCGGCGGAAATCTAGGGCTTGTGAAAGGTGCATGGAATTAATCAGAGCTAATCATATGTAGCAGTATACATATCAAACTATGGATTTAGCTTACAGTACAGCTATCTGCATATGTATCTCTGAAAGTCTCTGAAATTATCTGAAACTAATACAAAAGATTGCACAATATAAGAAAATGTCAAATGAATCACGCATGCAAACGTTAAAAAAGACTATGTTTTGAATGTAGCATTGGCGAGCGAAGCGTGTAAATACGTACAGCCGATGTTTTTTGTAGTAATAATGTTACTTTAAACAATCAATAGAAGCACATTGTTGTGTTTAGCTATCGACAATGGGTCCCAGTCGGGGAAATAAGAACACTTCTTAGTATTCAATACCACCTATCCTACGTAATAGTGGTGCCAACGCTTCACTTAATGAGGTTTCAGAACATCATTACGAGTTCTGGTAAGTGGGCGTTATCTTATGGATTGCCACTAGATCACCTTTGCTCAGAGTGAGAGGCAAAGGATGAAATGAGATATTTTAATTCAGATTTACACGTGTCCAAAACAGACCGACGGACGGACGGACGGCAGGACAGACGATTACATCACTGTTCACTAACAGTGGATTGTTGCATTTATGATTACAAACTCAATGTCACAAAAACGTTCTGCTTTATATGAACTATGAACTACTCGAACAAGACAACATTTCGAAAATGAACGGTACAATCTCGTTATGATGAAGACGTGGAGAGATCTGCCACCATCCTGTATACAAATCGTTCGCCTGACTGATAAATAAGACCATACCCTTGGGTACACTTTGATATGAGGTTGTTGTTAATGTTTGGCACCATTTACAGCAACACAAATAACTATATATGAGTTACCCGATCTGTCTATTACAACTTCTACAATTCTGATGTAATTTAATAATTGGAATTAAATTCATACTTACAGTCGGTAAAGCCACAATATTGATCCAATTAAAATTCTTTGATTGCTGTCAACACGTAGTAGTAATTCTGAAGTATCATGTCAGAGAGTCGTAATTAAGCTTGGTCCCTTGCAGAAAATCCAATATAAATATTGATTACTGTTGGGGATCAACCATAAAGAAATCACATTATACTATAAATACTGATGGCAGTGATTGGCCTAAGAGACATCATTTGTTGTGTTATCGTTGAGGCATGTCTCTATCAATAGCTCCTCTATAGACAGTTAGTCACTGGCACTTACAGGTAAGTCTGTATTAGCCTTTGTAATACACGGTCATACTGCCCTATCGATCACTAGGGTGAAATTAGGAACATAGATATTACCTTTATATTTCTGTTTAACATATATGAATGAAAGCTCGATATGGGGGAGTGTTCCGTTATGTCTGGGCATGTACAGAAATGGCAGGAAAAAGTTAAATCTTCAGACCTACCGGTAGCATAATGGTCCATCATTTTCTTAACTGTTTCTTGTAGGATTAGTTTTTTCCCATTTTTCTATGAATTTAATTTCAAATAACATTGTCTCTGTTAGATAATCAAATTATTAAATACTCCAGGTTTTTAAAGTTGACTTAATATTACTATCTGAAATTTACTGAAACACATAGTATCTATCATACTGACACATGGTAAGTACATCTAGGGTATGTCTTGCATGTTATCTTAAATTACTTTGAAAATAAATTGTAAAAAAGTACTGTTTATTTAATTTTTGAAGTCAAATGTAAAATCACCTTTTTAAATTTCTATTTATTTCTCTGATGAACATTCTGTTACATCTCATTTTAAGAGACTTTGTCGCAGAATATCAGCCCTTGACTGCGAAAATCAAGGTCGAACATCTACAGATTACAGATTACTCAATAAAATATTTAAATGCAGTTTGTAGATGTTTGTTTCCAACCGTCCCAATACCCGTCCATCGCCATCTGTACACTTGTTGGCATCCTGAAGTCCTCGCGATTTTGGATTCGGATTGGTTGATGAGGGACATCTACGTCGGTTGCTGTGGAGACCGATTCTCGATCCACATGCTCTGCTGCAGTCCTGACATGTGAACATTAAACAATCACACATAGGATTCATGAAAAAAGTGCGGAAACTAATGTTTAACTGTGAATATTGATTATATTATACCCACATACCCTATTCTTTGTCTTTTACACGATTCTGTGATATATTTAGAGTATAAACACATAATGATGAACGCCGTTATTGTATATGATACAATATGGAATGTGGTTTTAAAAGTCCACGGGTTTCGTTCTCCATTGTTTTTTGTTCTGTATGTGTTGTATTTAAATACGTCAGGTTTGATTTTCAAAAAAAGATATAACACGAGATTCTATCCGCAGTTTAATGAACTTTTGAAAAGATTTTTCTGTAGATATACTATTTACCATACCACCGAACGGGTTGTTGATCACGTTCAGCATAGGCACACCTCATAATACAAGCGAAAATTGTATGTATACATTATTATAAATGGATTGAGTATTCTGTTAAAAAATAGGACAGCGTCACTTACATTAATGGAAATGCTTTCATTTATGAGAGAATCGTATGTCAATATCTATTGGATTCAAACACTTAGGTCAACTTCAAACGTCCTGGTGATCAGTATATAACCTACGCTTTTAAATACAAGTCACCCTGATATCTTCACTGGAATTTTTTTCAAAATCGTTCATGCAATTCCAGAACCATTTAAGAGTTAAAATCCAAACAAACGAAAGCATCTGTTAAAAAAATTCACGGAGGTATCAGTGTTCTGATTAAGAAACTGTACATGTAATAAATCTTGCTTGTCACTAACTGTTATGATATGTATAAACAGATTTACTGAGTTATGTCTCTCCACGAAATTAAATGTCCACGAAATATTTTTTTTTTTTTGGAAAAAACCATGAAAATAAAGTTCCACGAATATGTATGCTTTTATGCTGTATAACGGTAAACACTGCATGCAAAATAACCAGCTACCTTTATAATGCTATTATTGAGGAAAGGGCAACTATAAGTTGAAATAACTTGTGCCCGATTATTTTGTCAATGATTTACAATAAAATATGTTTAATTCAAATTATTTGTAATACAAAGATTTGTGATAAAAATGGGTCATTATATTGTAATAGAGAGATTTATTTTTAAATAATCCAGGTAAAATTGTGATATATTGATTTATCTTCATATCAATACAGCCTGGTTTACATGTAAAAGCGCGATTGCTACGAAAAAACCTCTTTTGATTGTTAAAACAGAGATCCAAACTAAAAAATCATTATTAAATACTAGAATATCACAGTGACAGAAACACGTTTGGTTCATCGCGCGAAATGTAGTAAATATTCCAAGGGAGGTAATTACTACGTAATAGTCGATAGACAGGATATTTTACTTAAGACAGACAATTCTTCAACATTGAATTTTAAAATGGAATGAACTGATAACATATGTAGGGACAATGACTCTTGTTTACTCCATCAAATGCTCAGGTCAAAGACTATGAGAAAAAATCTTTCTTCTCAACTAAATCGTTTAAAACAGTGGCGAACATCAACTGCTTGACATCTTTTATATTTAACATGTAAATCAACTGTTTGTATCTTTTTAAAATATCAGAGCCTCTGAGTCTTTGTCTCTGTCTGTCTCTTCCTTTGTAGCTCTGTGTCTCTTTGTCGTTCTCTGTATCTCTGTCTGTCTTTTCCTCTGTAGCTGTGTGTCTCTTTGTCGTTCTCTGTATCTCTGTCTGTCTCTTCCTCTGTAGCTCTGTGTCTCTTTGTCGTTCTCTGTATCTCTGTCTGTCTCTTCCTCTGTAGCTCTGTGTCTCTTTGTCGTTCTCTGTATCTCTGTCTGTCTCTTCCTCTGTAACTCTGTGTCTCTTTGTCGCTTTCTGTAGCTCTGTCTGGCTCTTCCTCTGTAGCTCTGTGTCTCTTTGTCGTTCTCTGTATCTCTGTCTGTCTCTTTGTCGTTCTCTGTATCTCTGTCTGTCTCTTCCTCTGTAGCTCTGTGTCTCTTTGTCGCTTTCTGTAGCTCTGTCTGGCTCTTCCTCTGTAGCTCTGTGTCTCTTTGTCGTTCTCTGTATCTCTGTCTGTCTCTTCCTCTGTAGCTCTGTGTCTCTTTGTCGTTCTCTGTATCTCTGTCTGTCTCTTCCTCTGTAGCTCTGTGTCTCTTTGTCGCTTTCTGTATCTCTGTCTGTCTCTTCCTCTGTAGATCTGTGTCTCTTTGTCGTTCTCTGTATCTCTGTCTGTCTCTTCATCTGTAGCTCTGTGTCTCTTTGTCGTTCTCTGTATCTCTGTCTGTCTCTTACTCTGTAGTTCTGTGTCTCTTTGTCGCTTTCTGTATCTCTGTCTGTCTCTTCCTCTGTAGATCTGTGTCTCTTTGTCGTTCTCTGTATCTCTGTCTGTCTCTTCCTCTGTAGCTCTGTGTCTCTTTGTCGCTTTCTGTAGCTCTGTCTGTCTCTTCCTCTGTAGTTCTGTAGTTCTGTGTCTCTTTGTCGCTTTCTGTATCTCTGTCTGGCTCTTCCTCTGTAGTTCTGTGTCTCTTTGTAGCTTTCTGTATCTCTGTCTGTCTCTTCCTCTGTAGCTCTGTGTCTCTTTGTCGTTCTCTGTATCTCTGTCTGTCTTTTCCTCTGTAGCTCTGTGTCTCTTTGTCGCTCTCTGTATCTCTGTCTGTCTCTTTCTGTGTTTCTGTTTGGTCACTTTGTCTCTGTTTATCCTTCTGTCTATTTGTGTCTATGTCTCTGTCTTCCTCCCTCTTTTTATTGCCAAAATTGTAGATAAGGTACCGATTTTCTTACAAATTTTGAATTATCTAAAAGTTATCTATGCATTTACAGTTTCTAAAATTACTTAACTACAACAGATTCAATATCTTTATTTAATTTATAAATTAGGAAAATCCCACTTGAAAATTAAGGACGGTTAGAGGAAGCTTACGTAGTAAGCATTTCTGCATTGTTCATGTTATGAAAAAGACCATCTTATTCTCGGCATGTATTATATAATTCATCTTCGATTGAGCAGTATTCTACTTTCATGATGACTGTTTAGATTAGTGCCGAAATGTTACATCACATGACTCTAGTTCAAAATGATATATATGTTCTATCAAAAGTTCTGTCGAAATCGACATCGACAATACCGAAATTGCCGGATTGAAATACATCATTGATAAATTGTGGTCTCGATAGTTTCACTCTTCTAGAATAATGTGAAAACAGACACAAGTGTGATCGGATGGCGCACTGACAACGAACTCACCTTTCACTTAGACGTCCGTGGTTCGAATCCTGAAACGGACGGGGAAGATAAGGAGTTACCTGCCCGACAACGTGTGTTTTCACCAGGTGCTGCGGTTTCCTTCTAGTTTACCTGAACACAACTGATCCTGATTACAATGGTACGGTTTACCTTAATACCACTGATCCTGATCAACATGGTACGGTTTACCTTAATACCACTGATACTGATCAACATGGTAAGGTTTACCTTAATACCACTGATCCTGATCAACGTGGTACGGTTTACCTTAATACCACTGATCCTGATCAACATGGTACGGTTTACCTTAATACCACTGATCCTGATCAACATGGTAAGGTTTACCTTAATACCACTGATCCTGATCAACATGGTACGGTTTACCTTAATACCACTGATCCTGATCAACATGGTACGGTTTACCTTAATACCACTGATCCTGATCAACATGGTAAGGTTTACCTTAATACCACTGACCCTGATCAACATGGTACGGTTTACCTTAATACCACTGATCCTGATCAACATGGTAAGGTTTACCTTAATACCACTGATCCTGATCAACATGGTACGGTTTACCTTAATACCACTGATCCTGATCAACATGGTACGGTTTACCTTAATACCACTGATCCTGATCAACATGGTACGGTTTACCTTAATACCACTGATCCTAATCAACATGGTTCGGTTTACCTTAATACAACTGATCCTAATCAACATGGTACGGTTTACCTTAATACCACTGATCCTGATCAACATGGTACGGTTTACCTTAATACAACTGATCCTGATCAACATGGTACGTTTTACCTTAATACCACTGATCCTGATCAACATGGTAAGGTTTACCTTAATACAACTGCTCCTGATCAACATGGTAAGGTTTACCTTAATACAACTGCTCCTGATCAACATGGTAAGGTTTAACTTAATACCACTGATCCTGATCAACATGGTACGGTTTACCTTAATACCACTGATCCTGATCAACATGGTTCGGTTTACCTTAATACCACTGATCCTGATCAACATGGTACGGTTTACCTTAATACCACTGATCCTGATCAACATGGTACGGTTTACGTTAATACAACTGCTCCTGATCAACATGGTACGTTTTACCTTAATACCACTGATCCTGATCAACATGGTACGGTTTACCTTAATACCACTGATCCTGATCAACATGGTACGGTTTACCTTAATACCACTGCTCCTGATCAACATGGTACGGTTTACTTTAATACCACTGATCCTGATTACAATGGTATGGTTTACCTTAATACCACTGATCCTAATCAACATGGTACGGTTTACTTTAATACCACTGATCCTGATTACAATGGTACGGTTTACCTTTACACCACTGATCCTGATCAACATGGTACGGTTTACCTTAATACAACTGATCCTGATCAACATGGTAAGGTTTACCTTAATACAACTGCTCCTGATCAACATGGTAAGGTTTACCTTAATACCACTGATCCTGATCAACACGGTACGGTTTACCTTAATACCACTGCTCCTGATCAACACGGTACGGTTTACCTTAATACCACTGATCCTGATCAACATGGTAAGGTTTACCTTAATACAACTGCTCCTGATCAACATGGTAAGGTTTACCTTAATACAACTGCTCCTTATCAACATGGTAAGGTTTACCTTAATACCACTGATCCTGATCAACACGGTACGGTTTACCTTAATACCACTGATCCTGATCAACACGGTACGGTTTACCTTAATACCACTGATCCTGATCAACACGGTACGGTTTACCTTAATACCACTGATCCTGATCAACACGGTACGGTTTACCTTAATACCACTGATCCTGATCAACATGGTAAGGTTTACCTTAATACCACTGATCCTAATCAACATGGTACGGTTTACCTTAATACCTTAATAAGCGCTAGAGGTTATTCGTAAATAAACTGATAAAACACGTACAATTTATAGTCGTGCACGTAATGAGTGTGCACAGTTATAGTAATGCACGCATATTTTCATATGATATATTAAACATGTTGTTAGGTGAACATATATTCCCAAAACGTTACACAGTACCCGTTACACCATACGTGTATGTATGCTGGGTATGAACTTAATATGTAAATATACACGCTATTCTATGTGATGTGCATGGTTGTGTGTGGTGTTTGTGTGTGTGTGGTTGTGTGTGGTGTAGTGGTGTTGTATGTGTTTGTGTGGTTGAGTGTGGTGTATGTGTGTGTGTGGTGGTGTATGTGTGGTGGTGGTGTATGTGTGGTTGTGTGTGGTTGTGGTGTATGCGTGTTTGTGGTTATGTGTGTATGTATGTGGTGGTGTTGTATGTGTGTTTGTGGTTGTGTGTGGTGGTGTTGTATCTGTGTGTGTGGTTGTGTGTGGTGTGGTGATGTATGTGTGTGAGTGTGTGTGTGTGAGTGAGTGTGTGTGTGTGTGTGGTGTATGTGTGTGTTTGTAGTTGTGTGTGGTGGTGGTATATGTGTGTGTTTGTGGTTGTGTGTGGTGGTGGTGTTTGTGTGTGTTTGTGGTTGTGTGTGGTAGTGGTGAATGTGTATGTATGTGTGGTGGTGGTGTATGTGTGTAGTTATGTGTGGTGGTGGTGAATATATGTGTGGTGTGGTAGTGGTGTATTTGTGCGTGTGCGGTTGTGTGTGGTGGTGTATGTGTGTAGTTATGTGTGGTGGTGTATGTGTGTAGTTATGTGTGGTTGTGGTGGTGGTATGTGTGTGTGTGTGGTTTGTGATGTATGTGTGTGTGTGTTGTGGTGGTGTATGTGCGTGGTTGTGTGTGGTGTATATATATATATGTGTGTGTGTGTGGTTGTGTGTGCGTGGTTGTGTGTGGTGTATATATATATGTGTGTGTGTGTGTGTGTGTGTGTGTGGGGTTGTGTGTGGTGTGATGATGGTATATGTCTGTGTGTGTGGTTGTGTGTGGTGTGATGATGTTGTATGTGTGTATGTGGTTGTGTGTGGTGGTGGTGGTGTATGTGGTTGTGTGTGGTGTGGTGATGGTGTATGTGTGTGGTGGTGGTGTATGTGGTTGTTGTGTGGTGTGGTGATGGTGTATGTGTTTGGTTGTGTGTGGTGTGGTGGTGATGTATGTGTGTGTGGTTGTGTATGAGTATGTGTGTGGTGTGGTGGTGGTGTATGTGTGTGTTAATGTCAGATATATTTATAGTCACCACACGAACCAAACCGTAGAATTGTTTCACTGTCTTACAGTTACTTCACGTGACTTTTCCTTGTTTTTTGCCAATTCAATGCTATTTTTTTACATGACATGTCCTGTTTGTCCGTTTAAATGTATTTCTTTAAATCTTGTCAGTTTCAAATGCTGCTTTGAACACTATAATTTATTCATGAACTTCAAGATACCAATCCGCTGTTCTACTTCATGCTCGGGTTTCACATTTGAAATTGTCAATTTTTTTGTGTCATAGAATCGGTACCTTTTATTCTAAGGTCTACCTGAGATGTTTGATGTCGTCATTTGTCACTTTTTGCTTTGGTGTAAACTCTTTTTTTTAAAATTGCTTCATCGATTGCATAGTTCACTAGTCTCGTTTATTTATCATTTTAATACGATGTTTTATTGTTTCTGAAATTTTGAATTTTCAATAATTTTGTTGGTTTTAATCCTACAGCATATGAATATGGAGTCCAATCCTGGTCCCAGACTTGGCGAGCTTTCCATATTTCATTTAAATGTTCGGAGTGTTAGACACAAATTAGGCTACACTGAAGTCATTGTAAATGCATATGACATTGTGTGTTTAACCGAAACTCATACAGATGATCAGGTTACTACCAATAATTTAAGTACCGAACGTTTTCATTCTCCTTTTAGACTTGATAGAAATTTTGCCGGGGTGGTATTTTGGTTTATGTAAATAGTGTTTTAAAAGTCAATCGTTTGCTTGAATTAGAATATCCAGGAGCCTTCCTCGCTCTATTTACGTTATTGGAATGGTTTATAGACCAGAAAACTCCAACGTACCGTTTTGGGAAAATTTCAGGTTGTCTGTAAATAATGCTCTCGGTATAACTTCTAATGTTATAGTAATTGGGGATTTAAATGTTGACTTCCTCACTACTTCAAATAACCACGTGCTGTTTGATATCATTGACTCCTTGTCACTAACTGATGTTATAAAATATCCTACATGTGCTGGACGTACTAGATCTAGCTTACTAGATCCTATACTATTAACTGATACTATTTCCTGTATTGACGCTTCTGTGATTACTATTTATAGATCGTTTAGTGACCATGATAGTTGTACAGCTTCAATTAATCTTCATTGTCTTTTTAAATCGATTTATAAACGTAAAATTTGGCAGTACAAGAGGACAAATTTTGCAAAATTCAATGAACTTATATCTAATTGTAAATGGATAGACATTTTTTTATAATTGTGACGCGGTTTAATTCTGTATGTGATCGTTACGGACATATTTCTGTCCTCTGCTAATGAATGTATTCCCTGTAAAGAAGTGAATATACACCCTAATGACAAGCCATGGATGACCTTTGAACTTAGAAAAAACTTAAGAATTAGGGATAGGCTTCATAAAATAGCGAGGTCATCCAAACGTTTGGTAGATATTGATCAATTAAAATCACAGCGAAACAAAGTTAATAACATGAAAAAGCATGCACGTGCTACTTTTTATGAAAATGTCTTTGATATCATTGACGGATACTCGTCGTCGGATCCAAAGTCTTATTGGAAATTGATCAAAAGGTAAATTAAAACGTCTGATACTTCTCAACCTATACCTTCACTTATAGATCCTGTTACTAATGACATAGTTACGAGAGATGAAGATAAGCCTGAATTATTAAACAAATATTTTTGTAGTATCACTAGAGTAGAGGACAGTTACAATAATATACCAATTATGGAGCCTATAACTGACAAACAAATTTCTTCAATAAGATTAAATTCGATAGAAATACGCGATGTTCTACAGATATTGAAGCTCGGCAAGACCTCGGGTGTGGATGGAATCAGCCACGACATGTTAAAAAAATACTACCCATACTATTTGTACTCCGCTCGAAATTTTATTTAATATGTCTTTATCAGCAGGAATTTATCCAAACAAATGAAAATTAGCTAATATCATGCCGTTGTTTAAAAAAGGTGACAGACATTCTCCTTCGAATTATGGACCTATTTCCTTGCTGTCAACTGTTGGTAAAGTTTTTGAAAGGGTGATTTTTAAACATTTGTACAGCTATTTTATAGATTTTTTTTTTTACAAATATCAGTCTGGTTTTATGTATGGTCATTCTACAGTGTATCAACTCATTGATATTTACCACCAAATTTGAATTGCACTTGAAGAAAAAAAAACATACTTGTATTGTATTCTGCGACATATCCAAAGCCTTTGATAGGGTCTGGCATAGAGGTCATTCGGCGAAATTGAAAGCGAACGGAATTTCAGGCGAATTGCCTATTTGGCTAGAAAATCTTTTATCTCACAGGTATCAAAAGGTATTTTTAACAGTTCGTATTCTTCTGAAGGGTTCATTGAGGCAGGGGTTCCACAAGGTTCTATTCTAGGACCACTTTTATTTCTTATTTTTATCAATGACATAGCAGGTATTTTTTAATCGACGTGTCGTCTCTTTGCAGACGATACGTCATTACTTAAGGCATCTTCATCTTGTCTAGAAATTCAAGAAACGTTAAATAGAGACCTAGACACTTTAAATACTTGGTCAAAAACTTGGTTGGTAAATTTTAATCCCGATAAAAACAGATGTATTATTTATATCAAATTCTATTGATATCGAATAAGACTTAGCCTTAGAATTTGATGGTAAAGTTTTAAATTTTACAGATTATCATAAACACTTAGGTGTAACTTTTAATTCAAATGCACATTGGTGGGGGGAGGGGAGGGGGGACATGTAAATGAAATTTACACTTCGGTTTTGAAAAATAATCAATGTCTTAAGGAAATTAAAACACTTATTAAGGTAGGGATGCGCTTTTAAAAAATTATACGACTTTTATTATACCTGTTTTAGAATATGTTTGTGAGTTGTGGGACGGTTGCAGAATGTTTGAACCAGAAAAGTTAGAAAAACCCCAACGTGAAGCGGTTCGCATTATATTAGGACTGCCTTCATATTCCCTTATTAACACCTTATACTACGATACGGGTCTTGAAACCCTATCTAATCGCAGAAAATTTAGGAAACTTCACCTAATGTATAAGATGCATAATAAATTAACTCCTGAATACCTCTATCATCTTTTGCCGCCTTCCTCTGGCCAAAATAATCGTTACGAATTACGTAACAATAATAGCTATATGATTCCTCCTTTCAGACTGTCCCTAACTGATTCTACTTTTCTACCTTCTACTCTTTACTGTTGGAATAACTCAGAAAATTCGCTTCGATTCCAACCCACTATTAATGATCAGTCCACCAATTTACTATAAAATTGGAAATCGCAAACTTTATATATTGCATACTAAGTTCCGACAACATCGCAGTTCCCTTAATTATGACCTTTTCAGAGTTAAGCTCGTTGAGAACGCACCTTGTGAAAATGTTTTTCACTCTCTTATTGAATGTAAACGTTTCTCGAATGAAAGACGTATTTTAGTTAATAATTGTAAATAGAAATTCTTTTGTTTGGTATTCTCAATTTTCCGTGGACCTTAATGCAAACTTTTTTTTTTAGATATTTGCAAAACTATATTAAATACTGTAAGAGATTTTGATGCCAATGTGTAACAATAATTATATATTTGTAATGTCATGATTGTAATGTCATTTAAAATTTATATTGGGAGAAGGTGTTGATAAGTTGAATTAACTTGTGCCTAATCCCTTGTCTATCTTTTGGCAATAAATATGTTTAATCTAAGACATGTGGTGTGTTTTAATGGATGTGGTGTCTGTATTTATCGCAGCATGTTGCATGTTTTAATGGATGTGGTGTCTGTATCTATCGCAGCATATGGCATGTTTTAATGGATGTGGTGTCTATCTATCGCAGCATGTGGCATGTTTTAATGGATGTGGTGTCTATATCTATCGCAGCATGTGGCATGTTTTAATGGATGTGGTGTCTGTATCTATCGCAGCATGTGGCATGTTTTAATGGATGTGGTGTCTATATCTATCGCAGCATGTGGCATGTTTTAAAGGATGTGGTGTCTGTATCTATCGCAGCATATGGCATGTTTTAATGGATGTGGTGTCTATCTATCGCAGCATGTGGCGCATGTGGCATGTTTTAATGGATGTGGTGTCTATATCTATCGCAGCATGTGGCATGTTTTAATGGATGTGGTGTCTATATCTATCGCAGCATGTGGCATGTTTTAATGGATGTGGTGTCTATCTATCGCAGCATGTGGCATGTTTTAATGGATGTGGTGTCTATCTATCGCAGCATGTGGCATGTTTTAATGGATGTGGTGTCTATCTATCGCAGCATGTGGCATGTTTTAATGGATGTGGTGTCTATATCTATCGCAGCATGTGGCATGTTTTAATGGATGTGGTGTCTATATCTATCGCAGCATGTTGCATGATTTATTGATTTTATGTCCGTATTCATCGTGCCATGTGGCAATTTTTAATTGATGTTATATCCGTATATTTCGCGCCATTTTTAATTAATTTGGTGTCTAGATTTGATAGAATGTGTGACATGTTTTAATTGAAGTGTCCTTTTTTCTTTCTATATGACTCACTTCTAATTGAAATGGAGTTTGTATTAATCATAGTTTTTATAAACTTATATGAATCTGTACTTTTAACACCACACAATTGTTTTATTTCTTACTTTGTAACGCTGTCCATATCTACAGCATCTCTTCTACTAAAATAATTGATTTTAGGACGTTGAATCTAATCACAATTTTGTTGTTTATTAATGACCTTGAGTATGTTGTTATACACAACTAAAGTTTCTTCTCTTTAAGGACAAAGATTTTAACATAAAAACACGATTAAATTTAATTACAGACTTTGCTCGTAAAGTGTATTTGATATTAAAAACCGACTTTCACTTAACCATGCCATTTCAAATATTCTTTTTAATGGAAAGTTTAGGTTGCCTTTCGGTTCATTCTATTTTACTCAGATTCGGTGGTTTTGATGATCGTGGAATAATTAGGAACGTTTACTTCAGAAACATACTACTTACAAGTTTTACAAGAACGAAACAGCGACTTCGTGCAGGAGATAACATTATGTGGCTCTGTCATATTTAAATCATTTTATTGATCAACCAATACCGAAGTGATATTTGTCTCGAAGTATTCGTTTTCATACCGTAATTCTATCTGTCCGTTGATCTGGTTGGCGGCTGGAATGTTTGATGATGGTATATATGTTGGGGTGTGAGTGGTGTACCGTCTTCTTCAGCTTCTTCCTCTAGTAAATTTTAATGAATTAAAATAAATTGAAATTTAAATATTTAAGAAAAAATCTTTAATTTGTTAAAATTTTCAGTGACATATATATATCAACATAAAGAAATAAAATGCAATGCTTTTTTAAATTTCATATATTTTTAAAAAAACTCAATAAAATAGCTATCATTTAATAAGCTAGATGGCATATGTAAAATACAGGTAAAAACACAGGTAAACACAGGTAAATTAATATGAAATAGACTATAATCCTTATCACAACATTCTCCTGTCCACGGTATTTTAAATAGTGGGGAAATCGGGTACAGCCGTTAGATCAGACAGGTAAATCATCCTGGTCACACTTGACTGCGCCAGACAAATGTCGATCATTTCTCCCACCATTTCGTGCCATGTCTCCAGTTTTAGCCAGGAAAGATCAGCTTGTCACCCCCTAGTGGGAGATAGCCTCGTGCCAATTAGCACGTGCTAAACCGGAAGTTCGACCGGAACTACTTCTGTATCGTAAACAAACATCGTCTGCTAGCTATCGGTATACTGAAGCAAATCCAAACTGAACATGACAGAATTGGTATCAATCGTGAACTTCAAAGTAGGAAGTGTGGCGAGAGTAGGTGCAAATGTTAGGATGGGGAAAATAAATGACACTTTTCGTCCCATAGGTATTTTATATTCATATAAACAACAATGGGAATTTCTTTTGTTGACGCCGTGGCGTAAATAATAGGGTGGGAGAAAAATAATCATCCCCTACACTCAGAGGGTGTGACAGAGAAATCTCCAACCCTCGGGGTGATTTTTTGTAGTCTAAATTTCGGCAGAACCATGTGTTAGACAACAACAAAAATCACCCCTCGGGTTAGAGATTTCTCTGTCACACATTCTGAGGGTAGGGGTAGATTCTATTAGTCCGGACGTTAGACCAGGGCATAGTTTTATCGTTATCACTGGAGAACTACTTAATAATCATCATCATTACGATTTCAAGCACACCCTTCAAAAAAGTTACGAAGTACATAGATAAAGAACCATTCATTAACAGATTTTTTATCACGTAAAGCAACATTTCGGAATCGCGAAATTCAATATGACCGCATTTACTGTTATATCTATTATATAGATATATAAATATGAATGCACACACACACCCACACACACACACACACACACACACACACACACACACACACACACACACACACACACCCTCACACACACACACACACACACACACACACACACACACACACACACACACAACCACACACACACACACAAACACACACACCCACACCCACACACACACACACACACACACACACACACACACACACACACAAACACACACACGCACACACACGCACACACAAACACACACAACACAGCCATATACACACGCACACACACACACGAACACAAACACACAAACACACACAACACAGCCATACACACACGCACACACACACACACACATATATATTGAACACATACATTTGTCACACGAAATGATATTAAAATGACGTGAATGAAATTTTATGAATGATGAATAGTATTTCTTAGCAAATGTGTCAGATTTTATATCATGACTGAAGAAATGTTTGTACACAACATAAACCGGGGCTGAAATATATTAAATAATGTGCGCGTTCACGCAAAAATTGTGATAGGACTAACAGGTGAAGAATCTTCACTTTTATCTGTACATGGTTGCGTAACTTTGAAGTGAGATGTCCTGAAAGGATATCGTTGAAATTATGATGACATTTTTTTGCTGTTGTCAGATTTCAGTTTAAGGCGCAAGACTAACGGTTGTTGTGTGTTTGATACCAAGAACAACAAGACATCTCAAGTTTTTTTTTTCTACTTTTTTATCGTAACGGTTTGAAGTCTCAACATTTGAAGACGTTCGTTGTTTACACTAAAGTGTTATCTCACTGGACTACGTGCGTTTTGAAGTGTTAACAGAAAAAAAAACTTTTAGTAGTATTTTTTTTCGTTGTTGTTGTCTTTTTACAAAAGTAAATAAATTTGACATTATATCATCAGTCATTCTTATTCTGAAGAAATTTGAATCAGATGACATTCCGTTTGTCTTCACAAGTAAATAGTTTTATACCTATCTATTCAGATTACTTACACAATATTAGAAAACATAATGTTGGCTCCATCAATATGTTCATCCAACATGTACACACACGTACCACTTCATAAGTATCACGGTATATTTGCATACTTACACAGACAATTTTGATAATCAATTATGTTTTCAACAGCCGTGAGCGAATGATTAAGATCATTAAGTTCGGTGTAAAACGACGCTCCTGATTGGTGGAGGTGGGCGTACCTGTTCGGGATGATTGATGTCAGGACAAACCTATCCAGGACAGTCGTCTACGCACACACATGTAGATTTCATGGCTTTTTGAATATTGAATGATGATGAATAACGATAACAATACAAAGTATTTTGAAATAGAAATAGAATCAGGCATTACATTGATCATAGCGTGAGTGTCGCTTTCATGTTTAGAAACACAATCACAAAAGAAAAATCCCATAATATTAGTTTTGCTTACCAAGGTTAAAGAACATAGATCAGCTCTTACAATTAATCTTCATCAAATTCAATCACTGTTTGTGATAATATTCTATTTCAAGTGTCAAGTGTTACTGATGTCACGTGACTATACCATAGGTAAACCTGGTAGTCTCTGAAATCTAATTACCAGACTGGGACTCCAAGCGAATTGATGGGCAGCCACTGTGCTCAAATTACCTGTAGTTATCTCCTACCTATCTAACTAACATTTCAGCAGGTTTTGGCAAACCTGTTCGTGGTACGTTTGAAATCTTTTTGAAAAAAAAAAATCTTACGTGTTTGAACATGGAGCCTTTATCGGGGAAGTTTTATGTATGTGATGTTTTTTTAAATGCTCTTGACAACAGTGAAAAACATCTAAGTCGTAATATTTGCGTAAATAATCATATTTAGTGCATCATTTATTAGACTATTCAAATAATGTTTGTACGTACCAGCAGTGAACAGGGAAATAACAGCACATTTCTGCTTATGCTATTACAAAATGTATAATCAGTTCGTAGCTAATTTTATTTTCATAAAATTTTCTCAAAATCAGTTTCCATATCTATGTTTCACGGCATTTTTATCATGCCAGTTAAAATTATCATCTATTTTTATAACAGATTTTTATTTTCTTAATTCCTTTGGGGTTTGTTACAACGTTGAACAAATTTGTTGTGAAGTAAAGTAAAATCAACACACGTGACATGTGTTAGCTTCATTATGTTATTTTTTCATTTCAGTGTGCGTGCTACCAGTATATTTTATTTTCTAAAGAATATATCAACTAAACTTTACTGCTTCTAATTAATTTCATTTTTCAATTTTCGAATTATAGAAAAGATCCCCGGATGTTGTATAATATCATTTCTCTTGTGTAATAAAACATTGTAGTCTCGTTGAATTCATAACAATTTACCGATAATATCTCGCCATGAACAATGTATATTTTCATACTTCATTTATTTTCTCTTTTTATCAAGATCATACAACATTTCGATTTCAAAGGGTAGAATTTCTTTCAAAAAAGGTTCTCAAGGTTTTCTCAAATTACATAGTGATCTATTTCACTTCAGATTTTTAATGAAAAAAAATGGTTCATGGTAAGCTCATTCTCTCCCCTATTTGTAATAAAAATGTCCGTTATAAAATTCCAGATGAAAGCATATAAATTTGATTCCTTCATTCTAGATAGGATCTTTAAGAGTTTAGAAGTGAATTAAACAGATGCATGATTTTAATAATAAAAGATAATTTCGATGATAGTAACACGCCCCAATACATTAAGGTCTGGACAGGTCTAGTTGCTGTAGGTTAATTTCATTGTTCACATGTTCTAAGTTGTCTATAGTTAAAGTAAACCTAATATAATTTGAAATTTCTGTTTGACCAGGTTATACTAATATTTATAATTATTTTTCATTTTTTTTTAAAATGATATTCAATTCCCATCAATTACAGAGAAGGCCTTTGAGAATTTAAAGTTAAATCAGTGACAATTCAAAAATGTCCACTGCAGTGTATAGAGAGCGGGTAGTGTCATCGTGAAGATAAATACAGACTATGTAGGAACTCGCATTTAATCAAATAGCTGAAATGATATATCATATATGTCACACGTATGGAGACAATGGGTTGCCTTGACAACAACCTCAGCCCAATTAAAAAGAAATGTGACGAGTCATTGTTTATTGTTCGGCTTTTGGAATTCTCATAAACAAACTTCCAACGATTTACATAAAGACTCCCTGAAATGAAATATTATCAATAACACTAAACTCGATCGATCTGAATACCTTTTCAAAGTCATGCAGTGACCTACCTTTAACCTAAACAAAACAGGTTTGTTTTTCACTTATCATATCTAAAGTCCCCAAAGCTAAGTGGCAGAATCTATACATTAACATATTTTCTGTATAGTGTATGAAAGCTATTTTCTTCATTGAATAAAAACCGCTAGTTGGGATTTCCAACGAGAATTAAGGATACGGATAGAGTGCAAGGTTAGAAACTAGCTACATTCATATGAATCTGTTGTAGTGTTGTAGAAATTACATACTTTTGGATTTTTAGTCTATATCCTTCATCTCACCATGAAAAGTTAACATCGTCAAAAAGTCAATCCTTCTTGCCTCTGTTGACTATCACTAGCAATTTATTGTCCAGTGTCGTCTCCTGTAAACACGGCTCGTGCACGACTTTCACTCTGGTCACCAGAGGTCAGACACCTTATTACATTTGTGACTACGTTGTGATGTAGGGAAGTTTGGGGGACTTATGTCACAATTTCCGTGACCTTTAAAACTTGTTGGAAAACATTATGAGTTCTGTTAACTATTACTCCAGTGACTGATTAGAAGTCTATATTTCATTAATAATTTTAAAAAATCACCATTCTCGTTTGAGATACAAAATATTAATTTCCTGGTTTTGAAGACGTACCTTAACGATAAATGAATGGAAGAAATCAAGCAAGTTATACCATGAACTAAACCATCAAAACAAATGTCTTTCAAATGACTTTATTCATACAAAAACATTAAACGTCACACGGGCGATTTTATATTAAAACATAAAAAAATATAGTGGAGAATTAAATAAGAAGCGTTTTTTGAAAAAAATAATCACATGTTCGTGCACCTGGTAAAAAGGTAAAAATGAAAAATAAAAATATTAAAATAAATCTTAATAAGGAAAATGATTAAATACATATAGTCATGGTATCACATTTCATTTGCTATAATGAAGTTAGTGAACTTCTAAATCATCACAGTTTTTTCTATTTCGTCTCTCAGTGCCGAGAGTATCCCAATAGTGTTGGATGTCACCGGGCTTCAACCCATGTATCACTCTTGAACATCGAACATTGCAATACTGTTCACTGTTCTTTTCTAATTCTTTTTCTTTTTTCTCGTTCTTTAAATAAACAAAACAATCGATGTGTTTCAGTTTCAGACCTAACCTATAAATAACAATTCCTAAATAGACATCTTCATATTTGAAGTTCCTTGTCGTTAACATCTCGCTGTATATCTTTCGTGCGGTATTCAACGTCATGAGATAACCTGGCCCCCCGCAATATGGCGGATAGAACCTAAAAGGATACTCGTCCTTAGTTATTTCATACTTCGTACCTTCTACTCTCGATGGCATACCTTTAAACACACAGTGGCCAAGGATGACGTCATCCATCAGATAGTCACCATCATTCTGAACTTCTCTTAGAAATTCAAGGTCGAAAAAGACGTCATCATCAGTTTTGAAAAAGTAGTCCGCTTTATGACAGAAGAGTGTTATCCATTTGAATGCTTCGATTGACTTCTCGGTTAAGTGATAATAATCTTCCATAATATCGGCCTGTATAATATCCCCATTTAATATGATCTCGTCTTTTAGGTCAAAATTTTCCTCAGTTCCCAACAGAAAATACAAACTGAAGTTGTATTTTGCTTGCATCTGAAGATTTCCCCAAGTTCGGCGTATGGTCTCGCGTTGTACAACATTTGATACTTTGCTGATGACGGTGATAATAACACTTTTAGGAACTTGTTGCTTGCAATTCATGTTTGGATAAGTCAAAAGTGGATGAGAGATATGTACGTCCTGTAGTGTAAATTCTAGCTCAAGGCTCTCATTGATTTCAGTTACATTGCCATTAACGTACCATAAAGTTAACAAAGCCGGGACGAAAACCAATACTTTCCACATAAATCTTCTGCTTTTCTTGCTCAGTCTTACCTGAAACATAAAAAAATGATGCACATTAAATGATATTGCTGATGTGGGTTTTGTTGTAAGAATATATATCCTGTGTCTCGTTTATTCTTATCAAGTCCGAAAGCCAACTCCAGAAGACCTTCATTTTTGCAGCAATATCATTGTGGTTTTACAGTGTCATCCTGAAGATTGTACAAAAGATACACAAGTAAAACACACTTTTAAGACATAGTAGAATTAAACTACATCATCCAGCTGTTTCGTCCTTCTAGGACTCATCAGTGATGCTACATCATACAGCTGTTTCATCCTTCTAGGACTCGTCAGTGATGCTACATTATACAGCTGTTTCGTCCTTCTAGGACTCATCAATGATGCTACATCATACAGCTGTTTCGTCCTCCAATTATAAATCTTTATGATGGGTGGGAATTGATATTAATTACAAATCTGTATGATGGGTGGGGATTTATATTAATTACAAATATGTATGATGGGTGGGGATTTATATTAATTAAAAATCTTTATGATGGGTGGGGAATTGATATTAATTACAAATCTGTATGATGGGTGGGGAATTGATATTAATTATAAATCTGTATGATGGGTGGGGATTTATATTAATTATAAATCTGTATGATGGGTGGGGAATTGATATTAATTACAAATCTGTATGATGGGTGGGGAATTGATATTAATTATAAATCTGTATGATGGGTGGTGAATTGATATTAATTACAAATCTGTATGATGGGTGGGGAATTGATATTAATTATAAATCTGTATGATGGGTGGGGAATTGATATTAATTACAAATATGTATGATGGGTGGGGATTTATATTAATTAAAAATCTTTATGATGGGTGGGGAATTGATATTAATTACAAATTGATATTAATTAATTATAAATCTGTATGATGGGTGGGGAATTGATATTAATTATAAATCTTTATGATGGGTGGTGAATTGATATTAATTATAAATCTGTATGATGGGTGGGGAATTGATATTAATTACAAATCTGTATGATGGGTGGGGAATTGATATTAATTATAAATCTTTATGATGGGTGGTGAATTGATATTAATTATAAATCTGTATGATGGGTGGGGATTGATATTAATTACAAATCTGTATGATGGGTGGGGATTTATATTAATTACAAATCTGTATGATGGGTATTAATTATAAATCTTTATGATGGGTGGTGAATTGATATTAATTATAAATCTTTATGATGGGTGGTGAATTGATATTAATTATAAATCTGTATGATGGGTGGGGAATTGATATTAATTATAAATCTTTATGATGGGTGGTGAATTGATATTAATTATAAATCTGTATGATGGGTGGGGATTTATATTAATTACAAATCTGTATGATGGGTGGGGATTTATATCAATTATAAATCTGTATGATGGGTGGGGATTTATATAAATTATAAATCTGTATGATGGGTGGTGAATTGATATTAATTACAAATCTGTATGATGGGTGGTGAATTGATATTAATTACAAATCTGTATGATGGGTGAGGATTTATATTAATTACAAATCTGTATGATGGGTGGGGATTTATATCAATTATAAATCTGTATGATGGGTGAGGATTTATATTAATTACAAATCTGTATGATGGGTGGTGAATTGATATTAATTACAAATCTGTATGATGGGTGGGGATTTATATCAATTATAAATCTGTATGATGGGTGAGGATTTATATTAATTACAAATCTGTATGATGGGTGGGGATTTATATCAATTATAAATCTGTATGATGGGTGGGGATTTATATAAATTATAAATCTGTATGATGGGTGGTGAATTGATATTAATTATAAATCTGTGGGTGGTAATTGATATTAATTATGGGTGAGGATTTATATTAATTACAAATCTGTATGATGGGTGGGGATCAATTATATCAATTATAAATCTGTATGATGGGTGGGGATTTATATCAATTATAAATCTGTATGATGGGTGGGCATTGATATTAATTACAAATCTGTATGATGGGTGGGAATTGATATTAATTACAAATCTGTATGATGGGTGGGGAATTGATATTAATTACAAATCTGTATGATGGGTGGGCATTGATATTAATTACAAATCTGTATGATGGGTGGTGAATTGATATTAATTACAAATCTGTATGATGGGTGGGGAATTGATATTAATTATAAATCTTTATGATGGGTGGTGAAATGATATTAATTACAAATCTGTATGATGGGTGGTGAATTGATATTAATTACAAATCTGTATGATGGGTGGGCATTGATATTAATTATAAATCTGTATGATGGGTGGGGAATTGATATTAATTATAAATCTGTATGATGGGTGGGAATTGATATTAATTATAAATCTGTATGATGGGTGGGAATTGATATTAATTACAAATCTGTATGATGGGTGGTGAATTGATATTAATTACAAATCTGTATGATGGGTGGGGATTTATATTAATTATAAATCTTTATGATGGGCAGGAATTCAGATAAATTATAATCCTGTATGACGTTTAGTATACTGAAACTGTAATGAAGCTGTAATGTATGACAAATGTAATGTAATTCCGATGTTTAATTATGGTTCATGATATTTCAAAATCCAATTTCATAAAATCCCCCCTACCACAACGAAGTTACGGAGTATACTGGAATCAGGTTTTCCGTCCGTCCGTTCGCCTGTAAATGCAACGATGTACCGGCTACTCTTCCTAAACCACTGAATTGATTTCAACAATACCTGTCGGTTATAATCCATATAGATGTACATTATAAATGTGCATAATCTATATCAGATTGAGTTATCTCCCCTCTTCGGAAAATGATGCTCATTTGGAAAGGAGTTATCTCCCCTTTCCATATCGGGGTTAATTTATTTTTCCTTTTCACAGAGTTATTTCTCTTTGCAATATATACATTTAGAAAGGATTCTTTGGCAATTTCTTACACTGCTGCATTAGCCAATCGAAGATGACGTTGCAAAGTCACATAAATTATTTTAGGTTATTTGATGATAACATAAGATAATTGACCTGCGAAAATGCTTGTCTCATATAAGATTAAGTTTCATTTCTATAAATAGACCAACCCAGCGGGTTATTTTACACATAATTCCTCCATATTTGTTTGTTGTTTGTTGAATTCGTCATATTAGCCCGTGTTTAATCTTTATGACTATGTCAAACGTTTAAACATTTCTTTGGCTTGTCCATCACTGAAGATGTGTACAAACATGTTCAGATTTAACACCAATATAATATACATTGCATGTCACCAAAGTTAACAACCATTTAATCATTCTACGATTACGGTTGACCCTTGTGGGGGTTTTGGTTGACCCTTGTGGGGGTTTTAGTTGACCCTTGTGGGGGTTTTGGTTGACCCTTGTGGGAGTTTTGGTTGACCCTTGTGGGAGTTTTGGTTGACCCTTGTGGGAGTTTTGGTTGACCCTTGTGGGGTATGGGTTGACCCGGGTGGGGGTATGGGTTGACCCTTGTGGGGGTTTTGGTTGACCCTTGTGGGAGTTTTGGTTGACCCTTGTGGGAGTTTTGGTTGACCCTTGTGGGGTATGGGTTGACCCGGGTGGGGGTATGGGTTGACCCTTGTGGGGGTTTTGGTTGACCAGGGTGGGGGTTTTAGTTGACCCGAGTGGGAGTATGGGTTGACCCGGGTGGGGGTATGGGTTGACCCGGATGGGGGTATGGGTTGACCTGGGTGGGGGTATGGGGACCTGGATGGGGGTATGGGTTGACCTTGGTGGGGGTATGGGTTGACCCGGGTGGGGTATGGGTTGACCAGGGTGGGGGTATGGGTTGACCAGGGTGGGGGTATGGGTTGACCAGGGTGGGGGTATGGGTTGACCAGGGTGGGGGTATGGGTTGTCCCTCCGAACAACAGTTCTAGTTCTGATTCTTTTTTCTTGATTCATTTGCAACTAAAACCAAATATTATCTACATAGAAATCTGCTCGTTGAAATTTAACATGGACCAAAATTATTTTATTGAGCTTCAGCCATAATTTTGTTGAAGGTTCATCGTCCACACCAAACACACATTGAAAAGTAGGACTTGTCATAATTCAAATCTTACTATTGACCCGATTCCTGAGGCGTGTCCTCAAGTTGATATTTGAGAATAAATCATTATCTATTATTTAGATGTTACGGAAATTTGACACCCACAGTACACAAGGAATTTAAGCCCGTTTACATTTCATTAGCAGTTCTATCTAGCGAGTCTTCTTTTCTTTAACATTTCATAACATGGAGTTGAATGTATGGAGGCCATTAAATGGTCTTTCATTTCATACCGTAGATATTCCGTGAGTATGACAGAATATTTATTTTTAGCTCGAATAATATAGATAAACATATGTATTCAGTTATAAAAAAAATCAATAAATATCCTTTTTTTATATTTGTAAATGAAAACAAATGACAGGAAGCTGGCCCGAAAATAAAGCGATGTTTAAAAGTGTTCGGGATATACTATACCGCGTTCCTTAACAATAGATATACATCATTTGACGTAACCCTTGACAACAAGACGGAGCCATTTTTACTAAATGCTTCAAGGTTTTCCACCATTCTACCTGGTAAGAATCACTCACAAAAATAGTTTTAAACAAAATAAGAGAAAAATAGAAAAAATAATAATAATAATAAATAAACAGCAATGTTTCATTTGAATGTATTCAATCTTTGCTTCATTTGCGACCAAACAGGAAAATCGGTTAATTTAATGCAGTGAATAAAAAGCATCGTTCCGATTGGTCAAAATACGATATGATGTCATCACCAGCAATTAAGTTAGATTTATTTTATCGTAAGGGATTTAAGTTTTGTATCCTAGTGATGGGCCCTTGTAAAATATTAGCCGCACTAGGAAGAATTTTCTCTTCAGCTCGACTGGTAAATCGGGGTCCTGGGTTTGAGTATGACGTCTCTTAAATGAATACGTTCTTAAATTTCGCTGGCATATATCATATGTTGTTTATGAAATATACGGACTCGTGTTTCGTGGAAAATGCATCAGAATCAGGGACGAAATCGATTGAGTTTATAGTTGACGATGTATCTTCGTCCAGTTTGATGGTGCATGGTAAGATCCTGTAAGAAATTGTTGACATATCTATGAGAACACATCGTGTTCCACTTTTGGTTGACTTGTTTCTCGTTTTCACACGAGGCTGAGTTTGTCTCAAAGCGTATCAAAAAAAGACGAGGACGATATTGTGTCAGGCCATTCCAATTCACTTATATAATGACGGTGTCTTTCTGTAGATGACAAAAGCATTCGTTAATCACGTCCTTTTTATATATCCACCAGTTCTACATCAGCCATTTATCAGGATCAATTTTTCTTTTTTCAGCTCGGAACATTTTTCCAACAATATGTATTTTTTTTATTCAAACATATTGTTTCAATTGGATTCGTTATCATTACCATGTAGTAGTAACTTTTCACGACTTGTGCATTTGTTCATATTTTGCCAAATTGTTATTTAAGTTTGAATAAAGCTGTTGTTGACTGACTGTATTCAAAATTTAAAAAATATATAGATACAAACGAATATGTCAGCTGTTTTTATCTTCATTTTCTGTCACTCAAATATTGATAAGACAACATGACATGGTCATTTAAAAAAACCAGTGTAATGGCTGTTATGACGTAACCATTTATGTGTCAATTTCAATGTTATCTTCACCATTCGGAAGCTGACGTAATAAACGTGTCCTGTTATTTTTAGCGCGTTAGGAATTAAAAAGTATGATTATGATATTCTTAGGGGATAATTAGCGCGTTTTACCAAAAGCTAAAAGACCAATTGTTTTTGTTATATTTCTTATAATTGTTCTTCCGAATTTGAGGGTTCACAATCTTTTAAACGGTAAGGGATAAGCACGCAGCCTATATAGTATGTTATGGAAGTACATCTGAACTTGTTAATGCCGCATTTTTAAGTAGGTTAAAAATCCAATATGGCCGCCATGACCCAATTACCAGAAATTCTGAAAACATCAATAACTCGAAAACTACAAATTGGCTATAAATATATTTCATGCGGAGGAGGGTCATCTATTTTTTTCACATAAATGTTAATAAAAATTCTTTCTTTGACGTTTTACGTCATTACTTCATTAAGTAATTAATTAATGGTCGGATGGCGCCTTTCACCTAGCCGACCAGGATTCGATTCCCGGAACGGACTAGAAAAGGTAAGGGGTCACCTGCCCGACCACGTGGGTTTTCCCCGGGTACTCCGGTTTCCTCCCACAATAAGACCCCTTGCGCGCTTCCAGTTTTCCGTAGGGGTCAAAATTCAAAAGGGCAATTTAGGGTATCAAACTACCAGAAACTATTTCTCAAGTTTGGAAAGGTCTAGACGTTCGATATTACACCTACATAATGCTAAGGTAATTGTCCATTAGATTTGGAAATATTGACGGCCTTGACTTACTTTCAAGGTCACATGGGTTAATTATATTAATAACATTAAATGACGTTTTCTTACTTTTCAAGAGTAAAACAGTTGCATGCTTTGATTAACAACCTCCTGTAGAGAATTGCATTTGACTACTTTAAGCAAAAATTCAAAAAAAAAAAAAAAAAAAAATCCGATTTTCCATAGAGGTCAAAGTTCAAAACTTCAATTGATACGAAACGTCTTCTCAAGATTGAAAGGACCTAGAGTCTTGATATCAGACACATATGAAGGTAATGTGATTGTCTATTATTGTTGTAAATATGGAAGACATTGACCTACTTTCAAGATCACAGGGAACAATTATATTTATATAAGTATATGACGTTTTCTAACTTTTGAAGAGGAAAACAACTACATGATTCGGTTAACAACCTTCTATGGAGACATTTGATTGGTATAAGCAAAACTTCCATAAAAGACAAACTTCTGGTTTTCCTTAGAGGTCAAAGTTCAAAAGTGCAATTTAGGGTACGAAACTACCCGAAATTTCTTGTCAAGTTTGGAAAGGCCTAAATGTTCGATAGTTCATAAATATATTGCTAAGGTAATTGTCTATTAAGTTTGTTAATATCAATGACCTTGACCAACTTTCTAGGTCACGGAGGTCGATCATATTGATATCATTAAATGACGTTTTCTTATTTTTGAAGAGGAAAATAGTTACGTGATTAGGTCAACAACCTTTTGCTGAGACTTGCTTTTGATTGGAATAAGCAAAACTTGTATAAAAGACCTAATTCCAGTTTTACTAAGGGGTTGAAAGTTCAAAACTTCAATGTAGGGTACCAATGTATACGTAACTTCTTCTCAAGTCTGGAAGGACCTATATACTTGATATCTAATAAATATTACGTTTATATAAATGCCCATAAATGTTGTTGATATGAATGACTTTGACCCACTTTCAAGGTCACAGGGGTCAATTATATTAATTTCACTAAATGACGTCTTCTTACTTTTTAAGAGGAAAAAATCTTCTGTAGAGATTTCTTTTTGTTCGGTTTAAGCAAAAATTCCACAAAAGACCAACTTCCGGTTTTTCTGAAGGGTCAAAGTTCAAAACTTTAATATAGGATATCTACATGTACGAAACTTCTTCTCAAGTTTGGAAAGGCCTAGAGATTCGATACATCACAAAAATAATGCTAAGATAATTGTCGATCGAGTTTGATAATATAAATGACCTTGACCCACTTTCAAGGTAACAGGCGTCAACCATGTAAAACATTCCTATAAATTCAGTTTAGATTTTTTATAGGTTAACAATTGTAAAATTTTCCTTAAAAACCTCCTGGGATCCTGTGGACACATACTATTGATAACAATAAGTAATGTTTTCCAAAAGTTCAACTTCTGTTTTTCCAGTATAGTTCAAAATTAACGTTATACAGCATTATTTTGGAAAACAGTATGCTTAGTGCTTTGATCTCTTACTATTGATGATTCCTTTTGTACTTTGATTTCATACAGAGTGCCAATCTATTGCAGGCATTGTCTTTACAAGCAAAAATAGGTGAAAGGCCAAAGGTCAAAATTATCTATGACAATTTCCTGTTTGAGATTAGGATTGATCGGTGAAATGAAATATATCTATTTACCTTAACGACTTTAATACATAAACAGAAAGTTGATGATAATAAACTGCCCTCAATTGACTTTTCAATTGCTAAGATACATATCAATTATATTTTTATATTTCACTGCAACATAACTACCTTGTGGTATCTATCAATATTCCCGTATTCTTTGTCCTAGTTTTAGAACAAGCAATGACGCAGCTGATTGGTCGCGATTGTGTATTCAACTAAATATGATTATTCTTTCCAACAATTCGTCTTTGAATACTCGGCGTCGGTTGCTTTGAGGTATATGGACGTGTCTACGGAATGACTCATTCTATCCAATTAGAGTTTAGTCTGAGAGACTATATACGTTTTTGGTGTCTATATATAAAAGCGTTGATGAACTCTGGACTTAAAAAATTACACCTAATAATTGAAAACAGGTGGTTTTTATTGAAACATTGGTTTTTATGTTTAACTGAATGACCTTTCGACCATAGATTGGTCTACTGCTTTTTAGTAATACATTATTATACAGCTAGTTTGATCAAATTGTCACTGTGCCTAAAATATGCATGATTCGAACTGAAGTAGTGATTCTCACGATCAAACGAGGTCTAATAAATCAAATGATGATACAAATTATAAACTATAAAAAAAATCATAATCGCCTTAGGAAATATTCTATATACATATTTGATGCTCGTTAGTGTTTGCTCGATTTCCATTGCTGTTGACCTTGTTCTCATTTGGGAACGTTACATTGCTTGGATCTAACATGATTCATATAATGGCGCCGTCAATAAAAATTGAGCTTCCGGAATACCTGGTTTATCTTGAAAATTTCGAGTTGAATATTTCTTTAGATATTCAAGTATCCTTTAAGTGTTTTCATTCCACTCTACAATTTATTCAATTTTTTTTAAAGAAGTGATCACAAATAGGAGTAAACGGTAATGTTATTTATTTTCAATTGAGTGCAGTAGTTAAATACTATATTTGGTCAAAAGTACTTTTTTCATCAGTGCTGTCTAATATCACATGCAGTCAATATACAGTACAAATATTTTTCATATTAAAAATAAACTTAAATATCATATTTCATTACAGGGATAAATAAATAGCATAAACTGCCTAACTTCCTCGATACTGTTAATGATGATGATGATGATGATGATGATGATGATGATGATGATGATGATGATGTGTAAATTATAATCTGTTATATAATTGGTGTTTGTAACTTTTTGAATTCATTATAGTTAATGTTAAATTTACTCATGTAAATAATGACTGTGTCCATGATAATTCTGATTGTGTCCATGATAACACAGAATCTGTCCATGACATACTATTGAAACTTTCTATGAAATATTGTTCAATCTGTCCTTGATAATACTGAATCTGTTTAAATTTTATTGCTGAATTTGTCCATGAAATAATACTTAATCTGTCGATAAAATATTACTCAATTTGCCCATGAAATGATACTGAATATATGAGATTATGTTGAACTTTAATGTGTACTATCTACTCTCCCTGTTATGTCTGATTTTAAATATTGTATGACCTCTTGTTACATGCGTATGTGTGTCAGAGAGTAATAAAAAATCTTGAAATCTTGTTAATGACATGCCAACTAATTTTAACCTACATGGCATGTAGTTTTACACGGGTAGACCAAGTTAATCCAATAATGATGTTTACTTCGTGTAACGCCACCTGGTGACAGGGTCGGTAACCCGTGACGAAAACAATGGTCGAGAACGACACACATGCTCACGGTTCACTGCCCACCAGGTAAACTATAATCACTGGTCAGAACTTGGTCGTTATTGTGAGGTCACTTATCGTTAATAAGTGATCGTTGGGACTGTAGGAAGTGGTCGTAATACTGAAGCGACCAATACAAAGATATATAGTGAAAAAAACGGGACTGGAAAAAAGTGCCCGTAATAGCGGGGTGGTCGTAATTTTGAGGTGGTCGTTAGGTGAGGTTTCACTGTATATAGATTCTACTCATGCAAGAAGAAACAGTCAACCACGTCGCCTTTAATGGGTCGATTGAAAGCCTGACCGAAAGAGTTGTCCGTTTGAAAAATTTCTTTTTAACTTGTAAAGTGATGTAGCCGTTCTATAAAGCAAATTTAAATGACATCAACATTTTAAATGTATATAGTTCTCATGATATACGAATATAATAATTGCTTTAAAGTTTTGCTTGTATTTGTTTATGTTTTGCACTATGACAACTGACGTATTCCAAAAATGATGTATGTAGTGGCAGGAGTCTACGAAATCTATCCGAAAAACTTCATGGACACGTCGCCTTCAAACATCATCCTGAGATTTAGAGCTAGCGAAATGCTGAGGTGTTGATTAACGAACTTTAGTTTTCGAGTGATAGTTCCCGGATGTTTGATTTAATGCTTTGTTATATAATATGTAGTTGGTTATTCTTAATGATGAAAATATTTTCTGATCAAACATGATGCTTTTTATAACGGGAAAAAATGCCGATAAAAATCATGCACGGTTGATACGGAATAACAATATTTCACTTTCTTTTATCAGCAAAACAGATATTTTTTTATTTATTTGAGTTCCCGGTTGGTCCTGATACCCTGCTAGATAAAAATGTAAGATAAAATTTTTCATTTTTTATTTAAATTTAAAAAAAATGAAAAATTTTATCATCCCCAACATGTACATATGCGGCAAGAACATTAAAAAGTTTTAAAAAATTGGGTACTTACAGTTAGAGAGGAAAACATGGTGGCAGATGCATTAAAATCATCCAGAATACGAGAGACAATAAGTTAAACGGTACTGGCCTTGATCTGTTTAAAACGACGTCTGTGGTTGGCTGAGTTGGGCGTGTCGGTTTTATATGATTGATGTTTGCACATCTACCAATTACATCTCTATGCTCGTGAAAAATTAAAACTTCAGGTTCAAGCCAACTCCTTTAATATATAAGTGTAGCGCTTGTGTTTTGAGCGTTCACCGAGCAAGATTAAACCAATGTATGGTACTCGTTGATTTTCAACATACATATGTTAAACGGGAATATAAACCAGACCTAAAAAAGCAAGACTTGTCAATACTTCAGACTATGACAAGACTGGGTCATGCAACTAAGCCGAATTACAAATGTCAAGTACAGCTGGTAAATAAATTAATATATAATTTGAACGTGCTCATCAGATTGGTTATGCGCCAGTATCGGAAGCACGTGATCCGTTCACGTAATCGCTTCAAGCATAAATACGAAGTGGAATGATCTATTTTCTATGAAAATACGGTATTTACACTTACACTGGAATCTTATCGGAGGATTTGTAAAAAAAAATACCTTGTTATAATAATTGTCGACAGTGATAGTCATTTGTTTCCAACGGCATGGGACGACTGGGAAGAACGGAGAGAATTGGAACTCTTCTGTGTGTGAATATGGGCGGCGCGTGCGTTGCCGCGATACAGGTATAAATAAAGATTGTCTCCCGTCAAGGTCAATTACATTTGATAATATTGATAATCTTGGAAACCGGCATCTGTTACTGACAGTACCGGTATTGGTTACCAGTAGAACCGGTATCGGTACCCGGGAAAACTGAAGGGAACCAAGTTACAATTTTAAATGTTTTTAAACCACATGATCAGTAACAGTTTAAGATAACATGCTCCATAGTGGTGGTGATCTATTACACAAGTAAAAAACAACTCTAGTTTCCAAGGAAATAGCAACTATGGTATGATTTTTATCATAATTGGAAATTTTATAGAAGAGAGATGCTATATTGCAATTGTACTAAACAAAGACAAAACCTAAGAACAATGGGTGAAAACATTGCCTCCAATAGCTAATTAATAATTGAATCTTTATTAGGTTACTTAAAAACCATTGATGGATTCGTCATTGAAATATATTAGGATTATTATATAGAGTATTTTGACGACAAATGCGCCGTGAACTTGGCCGTAAATATACTGATTTCTGTAAAATAGACAAAATATTATTATATTTTTTGTTGGTCTTTTAATTCCTTATTATTTTTGTTTTTTCCCATATCATTTGTCATATTTCTATCAACGACGAACAATCGTAGCTCTTATCAGGACTATTCAGTATCTATACATTAACTTTAATCCACGAATGAAATTCTCGAGATTTTATGTCTAAGACCAGTTATTCATTCTAAAATTTCTGTTGAGTTAAATGAGCTTCATTTCACTTTATCAGCATGGAAAACTGGATATTCTCATATAGGGAGATGCTGAGCTGTCTTTTCGAAAACATGGTATTATATTACTTGTTGTACAGTCGTTGATGCTAACTAGTGGATAGGCACTGCAATCCCCTCCATCCCCTCCCCCATCCTCTTGTCCTCTTCTTTCACAATCATCCCCACTCTTTCTTTCTCTGCTTCGTAATAAATCTATCTGTCTGTCTGTGTCTGTCTGTCTATCCATCCATCCATCCATCCATCCATCCATCCATCCATCCATCCATCTATCTATCTATCTATCTTCTTACTTTTTTTATGTTATTTGATAGTTTGTATATAAACCTTTTTGCCGTCACGTGATATCTTTAGTTATGAGTTATGTTTTGTTTTGTCAGGAGAGAGCTTAGTAAGTTGTCAGATCTTGGGCACAACACTTTGTTTTTTGTTTGAATGAACATGGAAAATCGGTATAACACTGGTTAAGGTATACCAGAGGTCTGATATTTTGTAAGTGACAAATAGCAGATAATAAAACTCGCTATGCAAACCATGGATTCATATATAACGTGGACTGAAAATATATTTTGATATCTGAACAATAGAGTATCTTCAGAATCTTTATTTAAACATAAAATCTCTGAAGTTAAAAAAAGGTAATAACAGATGAACACAGAAACTCTTGAAAAAGCACAAGAAAATGAACATTAGGTGTTCTTCGTCATACTACTGTGTGAATTTTTGCGTGCTCTATGTGTTTCTACGTCACTTAATGTGTACTGTAGATGCCTTAAAATGCTGTAAAGGGCCATTATTTTTTATGATGTGAGAAGGGGTCGTAAGTTTATTGAAAATTATTTTCTTGGCCTTATTTTTAGGTTAAGATTGTTCAAGATTTCTGTAAGACTTTTTATATACATTTTACCTTTTAAATTTGCAAAAATTGAGAAGTGAAGATAATTATTTGTTACACATATTGTAAACATTAAGGCGCTTCCTTTGTTCTCTCTATTACATGAAGACGCTTTCGTGCTAAAAGAAAATTTAAAAAAAAAAGAACAGAACGTTTACCGTATAATAAGGATTTTTTTCTTTTCGAAGAATCCGATTGACAAACTTCTAATTTTTTTTAACTGAAACACGCCGCTTTTATTTTTTTTATTCATCGAGATAAACAAGGGAAAGAGAGAGACAGAAAAGCGGAACTCGGCTTGAGAGAAAAACGAACTCAGCTTAAGAGAGAAAAAATGAACTCGGCTAAAAAGAATGCTACTATAGGGAAAAAAGTAAAATTTATTTTAAATGAAAGAAAGGAGAAAAGTTTTGTACGATTTAAATTTTTCATTACAAAATTATTATACATATGTATATAGCAGCTTTTAACACTAGCCAAAGGAGGAAGCCAGAAGTAGGATATCGGGAGGAACTTAACGAAAGGCAACACTCGCACTATAGATAGTGATAACATATAATGCGAGAATAATATTTCTTTTAAAGACTTGAAATTGTGTCGTCAAAATCCGCATTTTTGTTTTCGCTTCAAAAATAGAGTTGTAAATCTTTCACTGATATTTATACTTTAAAATGAACATAAATATCATTGCATCATTATTTTTCTGAAATGTTCAGTTTCCAAAATTCTTCATCGATTTATCTTAATAGTCGGCAGAGTACGACGCGATCTGTCTGTCATTTATCTAAAAAAAAAGAACCAGACACTATCTAGAAAAAAAAATTACCAACGTAATCACAGCCCAGTGCAATTAACGTGATGAAGTAAGATAAAATATCAGACGATTTATTCCATGCTCTTTCACAGGTGTTTAGGTTACAGACAGGTAGGTTATGCTACGATATTATATATTTTTTACGATACTGTCGCTACAGAATTTTAGATTTTGTACGTCATAGAATTAAAAGTTAACAATGTAGTTGTATTTGTAGAAGAACGTCATAGTTTTGAAAACCTACACACAAGTGTTGTATTAGAATACTTACCCCGTGGTTAGAATCGAATCTTTGTTGACTGAACGTCTGGATTTTTCTATACGTTTTCATTGATAGTGTGTATTTATTGTGTACGACACGTCAATGATGCTCTCATTTCTAAAGATTCTTCAGAATACGAGACACCACCAGCTTGTACCGAATGGTTTCCATAGTACTGTCATAACAAGAACTCGTCAAACATTACAATTAGTTCTAGAGTCATAAAAAAGGCGGAGACCACTATTACGCTCAAGCATGAATTTTGTGCTATCGTTATTTACATTTTCCTCTCTACTCGCCTTCCTTTACTAATCATGTTAAACGAGTTACGCGGGTATCATAGTATTTCAATCGTACAGTTATTTTCTGGTGACACAAGTATTAATGAAGATGTAAATATATCAATATGTCAGACTGTACACAGGTATAATAAAGACACTCGTGGATTTGATTGAAGTTAATTTATTTATACAGATATGTACGTATAACACAGAAGTTTTTCAGACATCCGATAAATCCAAAATCACAATACATTCTATAATTTAACCTGTTAAAATGCATGTACTTAAAGTTCAATATTTGATTATAAGACTTAAATTTGAACATGAAAATTAAGTCTTCATGACCTTTTACTTTAACGAGTCTTGTGAAAATGGTTATATTATCTACAGGAATTTCATACTTAGATATGCGCAAGGCAGCCATGAACTCGTATATGCAGTCAAATACCCAAACAACTTCCCCAAAGGAATTTGGATACTGTGTGGTGCCACAGATCAACTCATCATCATGATTCAATCGCCTTGTATGCGAGGATCCTACAACTGAAATCCTAACCATATTTTCAGAACAAAATCTGCTATTGAATTGGCTTTACAAACGAGAAATGGAATTTTTTATGTACCCACGTGCTTGTAGACCGGCGCGAAGGGAAGTTTCAAGACTTTCGGAATACTTTAATTTCGTTCGGGGAGAAGGATGTCTCGGGATTATACCAGTTACTTTCAAGGTATGTTTATACCAGCTTTCTGTAGTGTTCCGATGGGCAGGCTGGAAACTTACGTTATTTGTATGTTTGAAATAGTAACCGCACGTGAAATCAAGTGAAAAAAATTTATGAAGTACTGTAAACAGTTTAGTACATTTTGACGCGGGAAAATACGAAACTAAAGAATAATACTAAATGTTGAGTAAAAAATTCAGAGCTGCACAATGTCACATTCCTGTTTTTAGATAGATACGGTGGCTTATATTCCTCGCCATCTTGTACAAAATTTTATCATAATATGTATATTTTTAATTTGAAATCATCGATGATATTGCATACAGAATAACGCGAATTGAATTACAAATATATTTATTGTAAAACTTTGATCAAAGAATGGAGCAAAAGTTATTTTGAGTTATCTGCCCTTTCTCCAATATAAATTTAAATATAGAAAACATTTACTTTCATGGAAACATACACATAACAACCGTAATAATACATAATGCAATCAAACTATATTTTGTTTTTGTTTTTAAAACATACTTTATTACTCATAAACAAAAATATTTGACAGGAGTTATCTACCCATTTAGTCCTATCTTAGATGAGTACATGTACACTGGAATCACGTGAAAACAACAAAACATATAAATAACTAAAGACAATTGAATATTACACATAGATGATGGGTAAAGAAAATAGGAAAGAGGGTATACGGATAAAGAGGTGAAATAGGGAGGGGAAAAGATATGACGTTGAACAAAGAAAGTTACACATGTATTATATATATATACTGCTGTCCAACACTTTATCTGTTCCTCTATTCCATCCAGTCCACGTATCAAATTCTCTCATATATCCATTCAATTTATCTGATAGGGGTCAAAGTTATTCCACGTTTCGCTCAATTCTGTTATTTTTCCAAACTTTTATCACAAAATTGGACAACTAATATTACATAATATTGAACTTTAAATACACGCATTTTAACAGGTTAAATTATAGAAAGTATTGTGATTTTGGATTTATCGGATGTCTGAAAAACTTCTGTGTTATACGTACATATCTGTATAAATAAATTAACTTCAATCACGAGTGTCTTTATTATACCTGTGTACAGTCTGACATATTGATATATTTACATCTTCATTAATACTTGTGTCACCAGAAAATAACTGTACGATTGAAATAGTATGATACCCGCGTAACTCGTTTAACATGATTAGTAAAGGAAGGCGAGTAGAGAGGAAAATGTAAATAACCTTCACACATTCACTACCACACTGGCAAGATGGCGTTGATACAGCACGTGATGTGTGGAGGTCACATTTTAGTGAACTCACTCCATTTCTGAGCCGGCGTTGTAAAAAATAATCAAATCTGTTGCTAGATTTTAAAATGACATGACACGTTAATAATTGCATATGTTTTCGTGATATTATTTCTATTAATAGATTTCAATTAAAAGACCACGTACTAGTTTTGAATAACTCATAAAAAGAGTTGAAACCACTTCAGAGCCTCGATATGAATTGAAAGCGGTAGCTGAATACGTGTCTATAGAAAAAACAACATCAACAGTTCTTCGCCCTTTTAATTTTTTTTGTATGACTATAGAACTAATTGTAATGTTTGACGAGTTCACCCCTAAAATTATTATTACAGTACTATGAAAACCATTCGGTACAAGCTAGTGGTGTCTCGTATTCTGAAGAATCTTTAGAAATGAGAGCATCAATGACGTGTCGTACACAATAAATACACACTATCAATGAAAATGTATAGAAAAATCCAGACGTTCAGTCAACAAAGATTCGATTCTAACCACGGGGTAAGTATTCTAATACAACACTTGTGTGTAGGTTTTCAAAACTATGACGTTCTTCTACAAATACAACTACATTGTTAACTTTTAATTCTATGACGTACAAAATCTAAAATTCTGTAGCGACAGTATCGTAAAAAATATATAATATCGTAGCATAACCTACCTGTCTGTAACCTAAACACCTGTGAAAGAGCATGGAATAAATCGTCTGATATTTTATCTTACTTAATCACGTTAATTGCACTGGGCTGTGATTACGTTGGTGAATATATTATCTAGAGTGTTTGCTTCATTTTTAGTCCGCGAGTCACACCTGGCACGTTAAATGGCATACGGTAGTTAGGTATATGATAGTGACAGGTTATAAATTCTGTGACACTTCAAATCATTTTTTAGATTTTTTTTCTCCCTTTTCTTAAAGATTGTTTCGGGCTCCACTCTTTGTAATAATACAGAGTCGGGTATATCATTTCTAGCTTTGCATAATGCAGTTGCTTAGCAATGTTGTGTATGCTCCCAGTTTCAAAGTAACATGGATTTTCACTGCATGGTTGCATTTTTCCTGTTATGTAGTGGACTTGGACATTGTCCATGACATAAATCTGGAGGGAGTTAATGCTTAAAATAGTTACCTCTATGATACTGCGACTCATATTTCCTCTGGTATCCTATTCCCACTGACTGATGATACCTACAAAAGAGAAACTAGAACACAAGATGGTGGGCAGTTCAAATCGGCATTTGTCTGTAATCCCGAAGTAAACCATCCTTGTTATTGCTATATCTTCTGAAGTACTGGAGATGTTTCAGATCAAAGTAGAAAATTATAACAATGATTAGTATCATATATAAAGATCATTCAATGTTGGGTGCCAAGTTCAATCTCTTGTTCAAAACAGACGATTTCAACTTTGCATTTGCAATATAGTTTAACCAATGTACAAGGGAAAAATGTACATTTTTCAACATTTACATAGTTCAGGTGCAATTTCGGTCGAAAAATGAACGTTAATCTTAGTATGAACACAAAATACAGTTTTTATTTCAAATAAAAATATGTACATGGTACACTATATGCTTAGTTCTCTCAAGGAGGAAAAAGATAGTACATCACATTATAATCACTGAACAAAGTGTAAGGGTGATCTAGCCGTGGTGATATCATTCCTCCAGGCATTGATAAGGAAAGGAAGGAAGAATACCTGATGAAATAAACCAGTAAAAATAGCTCTTCTTTTTATTTTGTATTATTGGAACCACCCTACCTATGTATTTAGTTTAGCAATAAAAATTAAGGAAGTTGTACAAGTTTGATAAGTGCTTTACCCGCAGTATATCAGAGACATGTATAACGTGTTATATACGTCTCTGAGTAAATATATCTAAAGATATAGGCAAAAATTTTGTCAGTATTCAAAATCAACAATTCCACTTAAAATAACACTATTCAGTCTTTTAGCAAATCAGCTTAAAGTTATAATCAAATAAGTAACAGGTGAAGAGCCTGTGGACTAGAATTTAATCAATTTCATCACGAACTGTAATTTAGGAAGGAATAATTAGTCGCCATACTCAAGCGTTACCAGTTTAGAGGTTGCTTTATTGGCGACTAGTTTCGCCACCCTCGTAGAGGCGTCATCAGGACAATTTTGATTACAAAAAACTTCATATTTGACTGTGACGTGATTTACAATGAAACAGCTACGTTACGTTACAACAAAGCTAAGTATAGTTCTGTGTATGGTAGTGAAATAAAAGTTTGAAATTTAAATCAGTGTTCATAGTTGGATTCTGCTGCTGGCTTCTCGTTTATACAGATAATGTGAGTTGATTTGGATAGAAAAGCTAGATCTCTATGGTTGATTATTTCATAGGTTGAGTTACTGTCTTCTGACGAGTCACGTAGATAGAGGTCCTCCTTAAGCAGGTCCACTGCCTCTTCCAGTCCGGTCGAAATCGGCTGGCTGGTCCAGCGGCTGTGATACCTGTAGCTGGACGGACTCTAGATTTAGCTGCTTAGTTAAAATGGTTGTCGCCACTTGTCTGGAGACTCAGCTTCTATTCTTGTATTGTCACGGAGGATATTTGGTTCCACTTTGTAAAATGGATGTGTTCTCTTCAAATGTTTCACATAGTTGTCCATACGGCCGAAGATAATTGTAACATAGACCTGTCATTAAGTCATTAAGACACCAGACATTGTCACTTGTATTTGTAAAACAAATTTCAACTACACAACTAAAAAAATGGTTCTAATATAACTCGAAATTGTCACAGGTATCCATATGCTCAAGCTTAAAATGAAGGTAGATCTATTCTTTGGGAAAATTATTGCAAAGAAATTTAAGTCGAAACAGAGTTGCATTCCAGAAACGAATGTACATTCGCAAATATGTAGCTGCTTCTGAAGTCCACATAAGACTTCCGGTATTCGGGCACAGATTCTAGAATGAATGTAACATTCTGCAGCTCTGAATTTTTTAGTCAGCTTTTAGTATTATTCTTTAGTTTCGTATTTTTACTGCACTTCCGGATTCTGTTGTTGATACTGGCAATTCATTTGCTACAACGCTATGCTATTTCCAAATTAATGTTTTCCTTATTTTGTGCTACTGATATGGTATCTGATATTTCCCACACATAGAACATGCCACCGTTTCTTTGTATCTGCGCTGGCCATTAATAAGTTGTAGTTATATTTTTCGCCCTTTTGATTTTCAAGACTCTGTGGCATAACTTTTGCCATAGTTTTACAGTTTGACCACACTGAAAATACACAGCATTTGGTTTCCATGAAAGGTGCTATTTTAGCTGGTCGGCATCTATTATGTTCTTTAGCAGGTCGGTATATATTATGTTCTTTAGCAGGTCGTTACCATTGTGTTCATACCGCCTGGAATGACCATCGGCATGGATAAATATTCTTTGGTAGTTAAAAAAACTCACAATTTAAATATACGTGTTATATATATAACAGTAAGATGGACATTTTTTTCTGTTTTTTTTTAACATTATGTACGAAAAAGCCTCAAGAAAATTGCTAATAAGCTAAGGTATTTCTTTATGCATGTACAAACATATGCAAACCAGTCAAGTATTGCCCACCCTGCAATATTTCTGTAACCAAACCTGCAAATGTTCTAGAGGTAACCTATAAAGTGTTTCCTGTACTTTATCTATTAAATACAAATGAATATAATAACCAATGATAAGAAATTTATGTACATGTGTATATCATGTGTGTATATCAAGATAAAAAGGGTATTACCCTGCATCTTCACAGCAACACAGATTAAAATTCCATATAATAGCAAAATTATCAATGATGGAAATATACAATGATGTAAAATATTCAGACAGTGTGAAGCATCATGAATGTCTACCAAATGCATAATTACCTATTAATGTTTCGCTTAGTCATCAATCAATATAATACCGCATTGCTTTAATTGAAAATGTTCTACACAGGACACCTTAAATGTTGGAGAAAACACTACAGTATATTTTTAAATATATTGAATTAGTTTTTTAAACATGGATTCTTTTGTTATGATGATCTGTGGAATCCTTATGTATGCTGCATTTGTTTCAAATGCACAATCTGTGCTTTCTAACATACCATCAGCATATCAATTATGTCAGGCTAGTGGGAATCGGATGTGGGATAAATACAATTGAACATTAAGCTCTGTTTGATTCATGTATGCTGAAGAAGACCCTGGGGCCATGAAATTCACAACTTTGGTAAGCACCTTAAGATGCTTCTAGTTATGAAGAAAGTTCGATTCTACAATACCTTGGTGTTGAGAAGAAGACTTTTGAATTGTGAGTCAATTTGACCCATATATATATATATAATGTTAATTAAGTTCAGAGGGGCCAGTTCTTCATCATAAATGTGTTTATCTCTGAATGCCCGGTATATGGTTAAGGGGTAGGGGTCTCAATTGCTTCAAGGATATTACCAAGAAAGAGAGTTACTAGGAGTGAGGTCAGACAGGCCAGACCCCAGGGTCAATTCATACATCATATTTTTTTATCTCTTCATGCGAAGTATGCTATTTATAGTTAACCCAGAAACTGTCTCAAGTGGTGAAGCCAGGCCCAAGGGCCAATTTTAAATTACCTCCTGAATCGAAACATAGGAAATCGGGCAATAATAAGATAGCCTTCTCAGTGACAGCCATTTTGTATAACCGTTGAGAAAAAATAAATGATTTATGATGTATTCTATAAATCTTCAATAAAATGAAAGCGAATTAAAATTTTGTTTATCCTATCATTAACTTGCTTATTTTGTATACGTGTAAATATCACAGTAAAATGATATTTTTTATTTTTTGCTAATATTCTGTTTTAATTGACAGAAAAAACAAACTTTTCAGAATAACATACCAGTATGTACATAGAGAGAATTCAATCTGCATGTAGATCTGAATTATGGATAAAAAACTTTAAAATGGCACTGTTAATGGCATTATTATTGAAGTCTAAATAATAAGATATTAGGTGACAATCAGAATCTCAAATGTGCATTTAGATGGTTAAGTAGATTCTCTGTTTCCTTATGACAGATTATATATTTGGTTAGAAATAAAGCTCAATATTGAGTTAAACACTTAACTCTAAACATGGTTATCAATTAAAGTCCAGTTAACAGTAGTAAACTGCAGGTGAAGATACGAATTTAAAATGTTTGTTGGAAAGGCCATACAGAGATATAAAAAAAACCCAAATTTGGTTTATGATGATAACTTATAAAGTTCCAAGCTAACCAGAAATTTAACATGCTGCAATTAATCACTAAATTCAGGTTAACTTTAAACTGTAAGTGAAAATCTGTTTGGATGGCTATATATAGATATCCTAAATTGTATTTGATGAGAAATTAATCTCGGTGTGGAGCCAAAGACAAAACTTTAACAAGGTGTGGAGTGTTACACAAAAATTGAAGATTTTTCTGATTTTTTGACATTTCAATTACCTTAACCAACTGACACATCTTTTCAGAATGATTTAGATGTGTGAAAACTGCTTCTGACTTTTAACTAAAAGGTATAGAAATTAGTTTATGATAACGTATCCAATTATGTGTTGTAAATAAATATAAATATAAGGAGAATGATGCGTAAATATATAGTACAGAACAGGTCTGTATGATATAGTTTGCAATCACACCGAGAGCGTGGAAAACATGTCTATTCTCAGGTATGACCGGGTGCAAAACTACACTCGATATTGTAACGCACCGTCGCACGATCGAGCGTGTCGCGATGGCCAATTCGTCCAAGATAACGTCAACACAATGTGCCGTGTGCATCCAGAGATCCTTTTCCACAACATATGCATTAACAGTATTTCATTTAAACTACATTAATGGTCATGTCAACAATAATTCAATAGTTGTTTTCCTATATTCATATAGTATCTACAGGAATTTCATATTTAAATGTGCGCAAGGCAGCCATGAACTTTTATATGCAGTCAACTACACAACCACTTCTCCGAAGGAATTAGGATACTGTGGTGCCACAGATCAACTCGTCATCATGATTCAATCGCTCTATATGCAAGGATCCTACAACTGCAATCCTAACCATTTTTTTTCAGAACAAAACCTGCCTTTGAATTGGCTTTACAAACGAGAAATGGAATTTTTTACGTACCCACGTGCTTGTAGACCGGCGCGAAAGGAAGTTTCAAGACTTTCGGAATACTCAAAGTTTGTTCGGGGAAAAGTATGTCTCGGGATTAAACCAGTTACTTTCAAGGTATATTTATGCCAGCTTTCTGATTTGTTTGTATTTTTTACAATTTGACTAATTATCAAAACGATTTGTTAATTCTTTAAAAAATTACATGCTGTACCCGTGATTTATGCAACACCTTTGTACCAGATGTGCCAACCACACATCATCAAAACCCATTCTATAATGCTCCTGTTTTTCAAGAAAAACCCAGTTTGCCTTACAATCGGACTTCTTTGTATCTAATTTTAATAATTCATCTCAATCTTCAGCCAATATTTGATAATAAATAAATAAATAAATAAATAAAATAATAATAACATTAAAAATACAAAAAAAAAAAAAAAAAAAAAAAAAACCCAAAAAAAAAAAAAAAAAAAAAAAAAAAAAACCAAACAAAAAAAAAAAAAAAAAAATAATTAAAAAAAAAAAAAAAAAAACAAACATACATACAAACAAAAAAAACCCCAAACAAACAAATAAAATAAAAAACCCAAACATACAAAAAAAAAAAAAAACCCAAACAAATAAATAAAAAAAACCCCCAAACAAACAAATAAATAAATAAATAAATAAAAACAAACAAAAAAAACCCCAACCCACTACGCTGTATGTAAAAAAGGAAAACGACCCAATTTGAAATAAACCAGAGTTATTCTGGAAAGCTAAATGCAGTTTTGTCTACCTTTGTAGTAGGATAAAATCCACAGCCTTCACAGCCATAATGCAAAATTCATGATATATAAGTATGAAATAATGTCGATTTGGTCTTTTCGTTTTAGATGAACATTTGTACTTTACGACTTGCTAGATAAGAAGTAATTAACCGTTTTGATACTCAGCCCAAATAGTAAAACTGATTTACCACTATTTACTTTCATATCCTCATTCACAGTCAAATTCCAACGGTCCGAATACCTCTTTAAAAGGTCAGGAATATTTTGAAACTCATTGATGTCTTTGGGGATCAACACTGTATCATTTGCATATATATTTAAAAGTCATTTGCATACATAATTAAATGTCATTTGTATACATAATTAAAAGTCATTTGCATACATAATTAAGGTATTTGTATACATAATAAAAGTCATTTGCATACATAATTAAAAGTCATTTGCATACATAATTAAGGTATTTGTATACATAATAAAAGTCAGTTGCATACATTATTAAGGTATTTGTATACATAATAAAAGTCATTTGCATACATAATTAAAAGTCATTTGCATACATAATTAAAAGTCATTTGCATACATAATTAAGGTATTTGTATACATAATAAAAGTCATTTGCATACATTATTAAGGTATTTGTATACATAATTAAATGTCATCTGTATACATAATTAAAAGTCATTTGCATACATAATTAAGGTATTTGTATACATAATAAAAGTCATTTGCATACATAATTAAAAGTCATTTGCATACATAATTAAGGTATTTGTATACTTAATAAAAGTCATTTGCATACATAATTAAAAGTCATTTGCATACATAATTAAGATATTTGTATACATAATAAAATTCATTTGCATACATTATTAAAAGTCATCTGCACACCAACTTAAAAGTCATCTGTATTCATAATTAAGTGTCATCTGTATACATAACTAAAAGTCATTTGCATACATAATTAAATGTCATTTGCATACATAATTAAAAGTCATTTGCATACATAATTAAGGTATTTGTATACATAATAAAAGTCATTTGCATACATAATTAAAAGTCATTTGCATACATAATTAAACACAGCTTAAGTAGTTGAATGTAAAACTCTAACAATTAGATTAAATAAATTCTGATTCCATGTCATTTATAAACAAAAAAAAAAAAAAAAAACATTCCCGGTTGATAAAGATTCCCATTGCCAAGATTCCCATTGGCCGCCCTGTCTATAGTGGTTCACCTTGCCGGAACTGTTTTAGAATAATTATTATTATAACTGTTACTACCGGTATAAAACACTCTGTTGGCAAACATCTGGTCAAAGACAAGCCTGGAATTGGAATCCTGTGTTTTTCTTTCAGCATAAGGTATAATTTTTTCCTGACTTCCTCGATAATAGGGGGAAACTTAATTTATTCCGAACGGCTCACCTCTCAAACAGAACGCATGTCGCAAGACTTCGTGTTATCGTTCATAAAGAAACCTAGTGACATTTAGTCACGGTTTAATTTTTGTATGAAAAGGTGTAAAATGCGTAAGACAGATATAACGTAGAATGACCGAGATCACCAGCGACCTGTAATATTGATAGATATATTTCCTCCTTCCTATTGGTACTGTTAAACAATATTATCGTTTTTGTGTTGTGTATGTTTTTGTTACAAACATGCTAGTTTTTTTTCTTAAAGTCTTTAAGTTGGAGAAGAATCATTTAAAACCATTTACATAAAACATTTACCTAATTTATTATTCTAAATGGGAAGAAAAACAAAATGTTCCGTAAAAAATTAGGAACAGACTATGCACATTACATTTCAAGTTCATTTCGTGGTTGGTTTACGATGATATAAAACATATTATCATTTAATTTTACATCGTGAATAAAAATTACAGCTAATTATAAAAAAAAATCCCTTCGATTGTCTCTATGGTAAAATTATTTGATCGGTGCATAAATTTTCGCGCGGGACGGGGTGGGGGGCAATTTTGCGATTTCAATGGGTAAAGTATTCGCGTAGGGGTTATTCTCGCGATCAATTTTTACTTTATTTCCTCTTTCAAATTAAAGCACATCACAAAAAAATATGTGCGCGGTAGATTATCGCAATCTAACGACGTCGCGTAAATTCCCCCCTTTACGTAAATTTCGCGTTAGATTACAATACATCCCTCGTTGTAATGGTTTACATATCAATTAATCATTACCATATATGGACCTTACATTAACGTGAGATTTCCCGCCGGTTTCCTCTCTCTCCGGTCACTTATAAAACCACGGGAAGTGTTTCCCCGTCATTCGCATTCTACTTTTCTTTGGAGTGGGGGAGAGGGAGGGGAACTGATGATATGTCATGTTGTCTTATTTAAAGTAACATTTACTTCAGGTTGGTAATGTCAATAGAATAGAAGTGCTTTTAATACAACCATCTTGTACACTACGTACATCAGTGCTAATATATACTGGTCATTTGTCTGACGAAGGTGACCGTATACTCCTTGAAACGTCACACTCTTATCTTCTACTAGTTGTGTTATAAGATGAAGGTGACCGTGTAGTCATCAAAACGTCACACTCTAATCTTCTACTGGTTGTGTTATAAGCTGAAGGTGACCGTATACTCCTTGAAACGTCACACTCTAATCTTTTACTAGTTGTGTTATAAGATGAAGGTGACAGTGTAGTCATGAAAACGTCACACTCAAATCTTCACTTGGTTGTGTTATAAGATGAAAATGACCGTGTAGACATCGAAACGTCACAGTCTAATCTTCTACTGGTTGTGTTATAAGGAACTTCTATTCTAAAACTAGCGAAATATTTTCAAACGTTAACGGGTGTCGTTTTTTATTTTTGATAACGTTCGCTCTAATATTACGAAAACTTAGACACATGAAATTCATATTCCTTCACATGCCTGTCCTGTCGAAAATACCGTATCAGCATTGAAAAGTTATGTGGACGAAACAATTAACGAAACAACCGGTTCTGCTACCGAAGTTTTCATTTCACAAAAAAACCCAACTTTTCAGTAGCTGTCACGAACGTGTGACATAGAATGGGGGAAATGCCATCCAGCGCGTAACTATTTCGACGTCAGCATTGCGAGCACAGACCCCGGTTTGCTGGCAAAATGGCTGTTCCATTTGATGGATTACACTGCCGATAACGAATCGATAATCAGCCGCGTTAAACTGATGATGATGTAATTTAAATACTGGCACTAGACTGTAATATGGTGGTATTAAAATACCGTAGTTTCACAAGCAAAGGACACCATATTATGTATGTTGAAACAATTCTATCAGCTTCTGATTGGAAGAGTTGCAAAGTCATAAAAAGCCTGCGTGTCAACAGAACAGCGGAATAGCGCAGTAGGGCAACTCGATGAATGACATTCAAGACAAAAAAAGTCTCGGAATTCAATAGAATGCAGGGGACTTGGAGATAATGTAGCAATTAGATATATACCCTTAAAAACAGGAGGATAAAAAGGTGAATTTATAGAGCAGACATTGATAACAAAACTGTCTCGGTCCCCACACAGAGAATTTTTGTCTCGTATGTTGATTTCAAGAAAATCGAAACAATGGGAAGTAACTCTTTGAGACAAGCAGTAGGTCAGTTTAACAACCCTGTGCTCAAGTTTAATTATGGTAGGAAAAGAAATGATGGTTTCCATGGTAACACATACAACAAAATCAGAGGGTTGTTACCGAGTCAAGTAACATTTTGTATGATGCTGAATCACCTTAAGAAGTGTTAAGAACAGTTTTGTAAAACTTCTTCCAATCGTTGACAAGGCAAAAATACTAAATTTAAAACTATAAAATGTAAGCAAGACAAAATGTAAAAGAAAATAAACATAATATTGAGTATGATGCCGACGTAGGAAATGTAGAATAGTTTGGGTCAGGGAACCATTTTATCAGTAAAATGTTAATTAGAATATTTTCTGTCCGGACTACCAACACAAAAGATTGTGATTCTTAAAAGGTATACCGTCTGAGTATAAAGCCAGCTTTCTTGTGTTTGAAAATTATGATATGTCAGATCAGTATAATATATCAGTATAATATGTCATATCAGTATAATATGTCAGTATAATATATCAGATCAGTATAATATATCAGTATAATATGCCAGATCAGTATAATATATCAGATCAGTATAATATGTCAGATCAGTATAATATATCAGTATAATATATATATAATGTATCAGTATAATATGTCAGATCAGTATAATATGTCAGATCAGTATAATATGTCAGATCAGTACAATATGTCAGATTAGTATAATATGTCAGTATAATATATCAGATCAGTATAATATGTCAGATCAGTATAATATATCAGATCAGTATAATATATCAGTATAATATATCAGATCAGTATAATATATCAGATCAGTATAATATGTCAGATCAGTATAATATGTCAGATCAGTATAATATATCAGATCAGTATAATATATCAGATCAGTATAATATGTCAGATCAGTATAATATATCAGATCAGTATAATATGTCAGATCAGTATAATATGCCAGATCAGTATAATATATCAGATCAGTATAATATGTCAGATCAGTATAATATATCAGTATAATATATCAGTATAATATGTCAGATCAGTATAATATATCAGATCAGTTTAATATATCAGATCAGTATAATATGTCAGATCAGTATAATATATCAGTATAATATGTCAGATCAGTATAATATGTCAGATCAGTATAATATATCAGATCAGTATAATATATCAGTATAATATGTCAGATCAGTATAATATGTCAGATCAGTATAATATATCAGATCAGTATAATATATCAGATCAGTATAATATGTCAGATCAGTATAATATATCAGTATAATATATCAGATCAGTATAATATATCAGATCAGTATAATATATCAGATCAGTATAATATGTCAGATCAGTATAATATATCAGATCAGTATAATATGTCAGATCAGTATAATATATCAGATCAGTATAATATGTCAGATCAGTATAATATGTCAGATCAGTATAATATGTCAGATCAGTATAATATATCAGATCAGTATAATATATCAGATCAGTATAATATATCAGTATAATATATCAGATCAGTATAATATATCAGTATAATATATCAGTATAATATATCAGATCAGTATAATATATCAGATCAGTATAATATGTCAGATCAGTATAACATGTCAGATCAGTATAATATATCAGATCAGTATAATATGTCAGATCAGTATAATATATCAGTATAATATATCAGATCAGTATAATATGTCAGATCAGTATAATATATCAGATCAGTATAATATATCAGATCAGTATAATATATCAGATCAGTATAATATATCAGATCAGTATAATATATCAGTATAATATATCAGATCAGTATAATATGTCAGATCAGTATAATATGCATATCAAAGTAATTTTTGTAATTATCGCCACTTAATGATACATTATTTATGCTATATACTATGGTTAAACCATGCATTGCTTGCTCACCACCGATACTTGCCAGCGTGACATGTTCACTTTAAAATGTTTTCTTAATATTTCTACGCATTGTTGGAATACGATGTAAGGATGTTATCAGATATACCTCTACTATAGATATATACACCTTACAGAGGTAACGTAACACTCTCTGGTTTGTATGTACGGGTACATGCTGAAGGATTGCGATGTGTGGTAGGAGATGGAATCATGACTCGGACTGACAGTGATGTCACAAAGTATGATAATCGTTGGATAAGTAAAACGAGAATACTCCCTGATTGACGGAACAAACTTAATCCTTGAAAGAAAATGACAGGGTACCTTTTGGATCTGAAGACAGATCATGTAATATCCATGTTAGAAGATGCCACACATATATGTGAAGCACAATTCTGATACACATGTACTGCTGTAAGTCAATGGCTGTAGGCCTAATACTGATTATTTATCATTTGTAACCATGACAACCGGAGTTGGAAGCAGATTTGAGAAGACATTCCCGGAAGCGGAAACGGATATTATGGAAAGGAAATAACAAAGCAAGTCGAAACACCGATAGACGAGACGAATTCCTTATACTATTTGTCGTTTGTATGAAGGTTTATAAATCTTACTAATTTACGTACCTACCAGGTTCCGGTACCAATCTGTACCGTTTGCCTACATCATATTGTGATATGTTCTACAACAGACAATTCAGCTACATTGAATTACAACAGGAATACATACACATAAAAAACCAAGCCAATACCAACATGGTAACATCATCAAAATTCAAACTCGCATTCCGTAAAACGAGGTCAAAATATGAACAATAGAAAGATTTACACGGAGACTCCCGCAAAAGTGCAAGGAGAATAAGTCTAGGTGTTCCGGAAGAGTAAGCATTTTCTGCTTCATCGACGACAAACCTTTGTCAATCCAAGTAAGTAATGTCACCTTCTCGAATGATAATAAGGTATACAACAACGGAACCAACAGGCAAACTAACGAGCATCAAAGAAATATGAAACAAAATATTGGTCTGGTTGATTTACAACTGATTTGCGTGATTATAAATGTGTATGCTGATACAACTGAACAAAAGCTAAAAGTTTCACCAAGATCTCTGCATCTTAACAGAAGATGTGACCGATTATTTTTTCGGTATCAATAGGACAAAACATGGTTTATATATTGCCGAGAAATCAATCATCTTGAATTCATATACAGTTGAAGAATTGAATGGAGAGATATAACAATGTTTCAGCTTCCTCGAGGCATGTTTTCTTCCCGCGTCGCTTTGAATATTTTCTTTTGTTTTGAGTTCATAAACAAGAGATATATAAAGGAAGTCAGGAAGTCGGCTAAAAAAAATTCTAGTTTTGTACACGCTATGAACAATACGTGACCATTTTTCTATGCATTTTATGCCTCCTTATCGTAAAATCGGAAGCATATTGATTTTATGCTGTTTTTTGTCTGTTGTGAACTATGACGTTGCCCATTACTATTGCACCGTACGCAATAGGGCTTTCATAATTAGCATGTGACAAAAACCATTAAACCATGACCGTTACTTTTGACCTACATTTGAAGGAAAAAACAAATTGACCATGGTTTTTTGAACCATAAGAGGTATGACATTCATATTTCGCATTTGTGTGTTTTTTTTTTTTTTTTTTTTGGTGGTACCAAATTGTTTGAACATGTGACCTTGATCGTTTGACCTTACGTTTGAAAGTTGAAATAGAAATAATTGCTACAATGAAGACAAAAGTGTTTCTCAAAGTGTACATGTAATTAGCAAATGCCTTACAAAGTACATCTTTAATGACCCACTTGAGAAGTTTAACGTGTTAATGCTAAAACCTTTGTCAACATATTTAAATAAGGATATGCCTTTACTCATATATTAAGTGTACAGAACCTTTACATAACGGTGTATATATATAACAATATATACACATAAAAGTAGTATTAGATTCATTGACGAATCTATTGCATATTTCTGATAAACGACTTAAGATAAAATTCGTTTACATGATTACAATTGACTATGTCCAAATGCAAACAGATCATACCTATAAATAAACATACAAAGCGATTATTCGCATGAATCGGGTGCATAAGAGACACACCATATGGTAGAGACACCATCTGATTGAAATCATCACCATCTGATAGACACCATCTGATTGAATCATCACCATCTGAGAGAGACACCATCTGAGAGAGACATCATCTGATTGAATCATCACCATCTGAGAGAGACACCATCTGATTGAATCATCACCATCTGAGAGAGACACCATCTGAGAGAGACACCATCTGATAGAGACACCATCTGATTGAATCATCACCATCTGAGAGAGACACCATCTGATTGAAATCAACGCCATCTGAGAGAGACACCATCTGATTGAAATCAACGCCATCTGATAGAGACACCATCTGATTGAATCATCACCATCTGAGAGAGACACCATCTGATAGAGACACCATCTGAGAGAGACACCATCTGACAGAGACACCATCTGAGAGAGACACCATCTGATAGAGACACCATCTGATTGAATCATCACCATCTGAGAGAGACACCATCTGATTGAATCATCACCATCTGAGAGAGACACCATCTGAGAGAGACACCATCTGAGAGAGACACCATCTGAGAGAGACACCATCTGATAGAGACACCATCTGAGAGAGACACCATCTGATTGAATCATCACCATCTGATTGAAATCATCACCATCTGATTGAAATCATCACCATCTGATTGAAATCATCACCATCTGAGGCGATTATTTCAATTTTAAAAATAAATACGGATGAATTTGTTTATGTGTTCTATTTATAGATCAAATCCGAAGTTATGGCATGAATACAGATTTTGATCGATTTTGGTTAAGTTAAAAATAAAATTTCGTTAGATTTAATTGTCCATTCAAAAGCATTTATGCACAATAAGAGGAAGATAAAGTAACGTTATTGTAGTGAGGCGTATTCTACATCACATGAACCAATCGTGTAGCTGCAAGTAAAAACAGAATAAATCAGCGTTTAGATTTATTCACATCAGGCCTATTAAAAGGCTTGTACTATAGTCCTCTGTGTGTCACTTGTAGCATGACAACCAAACAGCACGTATAAGGTAAGCACAGAAACCATGGTACTGAATCTGTTGAATATGACTCCACAACTGTCAGACAAAACGGGTGTAAGTATGGGTTGACTGTGACTTCACAACTGTCAGACAAAACAGGTTTATGTGTTGACTGACTCCACAGCTGTCGGACAGAGGGGTTTAATTATGGGTTGACTGTGACTTCACAACTGTCAGACAAAACAGGTGTAAGTATGGGTTGAATATGACTTCACAACTGTCAGACAAAACAGGTGTAAGTATGGGTTGAATATGACTTCACAACTGTCAGACAAAACGGATGTAAGTATGTGTTGACTGTGACTTCACAACTGTCAGACAAAACAGGTGTAAGTATGTGTTGAATATGACTTCACAACTGTCAGACAAAACAGGTGTAAGTATGGGTTGAATATGACTTCACAACTGTCAGACAAAACGGGTGTAAGTATGTGTTGACTGTGACTTCACAACTGTCAGACAAAACAGGTGTAAGTATGGGTTGAATATGACTTCACAACTGTCAGACAAAACAGGTGTAAGTATGTGTTGACTCTGACTCCACAACTGTCAGACAAAACAGGTGTAAGTATGTGTTGAATATCGCTCAAAGGGCGTATAGATTATGTAAGTAGGTCAATGACTCTCAAACGGCGTATAGATTATGTAAGTAGTTCAATGCCTCTCAAATGGCGTATAGATTATGTAACTAGTTCAATGAAGCTAAAACGGCGAATAGATTATGTAAGTAGGTCAATGACTCTCAAACGGCGTATAGATGATATAACTAGTTCAATGACTCTCAAATGGCGTATAGATTATGTAACTAGTTCAATGAAGCTAAAACGACGTATAGATTATGTAACTAGTTCAATGAAGCTCATGTGGCGTATAGATTATATAACTAGGTCGATGACTCTCCAATGGCGTATAGATTATGTAACTAGGTCAATGACTCTCAAAAGGCGTATAGATTATGTAACTAGTTCAATGAAACTCAAATGGCGTATAGATTATGTAACTAGGTCAATGGCTCTCAAATGGCGTATGGTTTATGTAAAGGGTCATTTTCAGAATGGAATTCCAAGACGAACTTGCCGCGAAAACCAATAAAAATCAAAAGTGCGTGAGTTCACTGGAGTATGATGTTGGCGACTGGCCACCTTTTCTGATATCTCTGGCTGTAGCATGTCAGGTAAGCAATATTGCAACACGTGTATAGGTGTTATTCAGGTGTTTTAAAGGTGAAAATGAGTCTTGTGATATAGTTTACAACCAATTACTTTGCATACTAAGAACAAAATTTAAATACAACATAATTTATTTAGTAATATTCTTATACTTTTATATATAAAAGATAATATATATAATATTGTAATATAGATTTTGTAAAACTACAGGTAAACAATTCAATAAGGCAAATGATATAAAATTTGAAAACCATGTTATAATTGCTGTGTGATATTTTCTATGTCCCTAGTCCTACAGTAGACTTATATATTAGTACGAGATAATTGACGAAAAGTTCAAAGAAAATTTTAATAGAAGTTCATCATTTTTACTAATGCTAAAATAACAACGAGGAAAAATCTCAACATAGTGTTCGTTTGGGGGTTGTCGTTTTCTGTACATTACAATGTATGTTACATATATCATAGATATAGCTAAAAGTGTATATGCTGAATCAGTAGTATATTCTCTGTAATACCTTTTTAACAAAGAGTATGTGACATTTGACATCAACATTCATAATTTGGATCTTGCGTTGCGCGATGTCGATTTTTAATACATTAATTTTCTGAATGCTGAATGTCGAACTCGACATTCGACATTTAATATTCAGTAAATTAATGCCATGCATCTTGACAATGTTGAATGTCGGATGTCGAGATGCATGGTATAATTTTCCTAAATGTCGAATGTCGAGATGCATTGTATAATTTTCCTGAATGTCGAATGTCGAGATGCATGGTATAATTTTTCTGAATGTTGAATGACGAGATGTATGGTATAATTTTTCTGAATGTTGAATGTCGGATGTCGAGATGCATGGTATAATTTTCCTGAATGTCGAATGTCAAGATGCATGGTATAATTTTCCTGAATGTCGAATGTCAAGATGCATGGTATAATTTTCCTGAATGTCGAATGTCGAGATGCATGGTATAATTTTCCTGAATGTCGAATGTCGAGATGCATTGTATAATTTTCCTGAATGTCGAATGTCGAGATGCATGGTATAATTTTTCTGAATGTTGAATGACGAGATGTATGGTATAATTTTTCTGAATGTTGAATGTCGGATGTCAAGATGCATGGTATAATTTTCCTGAATGTCGAATGTCGAGATGCATGGTATAATTTTCCTGAATGTCGAATGTCGAGATGCATGGTATAATTTTCCTGAATGTCGAATGTCAAGATGCATGGTATAATTTTCCTGAATGTCGGATGTCGAGATGCATGGTATAATTTTCCTGAATGTCGAATGTCGAGATGTATGGTATAATTTTCCTGAATGTTGAATGCCGGATGCCGAGATGTATGGTATAATTTTCCTGAATGTCGAATGTCAAGATGCATTGTATAATTTTTCTGAATGTCGAATGTCGAGATGCATGGTATAACTTTCCTGAATGTCGAATATCGGATGTCAAGATGCATGGTATAATTTTCCTGAATGTTGAATGTCGAATGTCGAGATGTATGGTATAAGTTTCCTGAATGTTGAATGTCGAGATGCATGGTATAATTTTTCTGAATGTCGAATGTCAAGATGCATGGTATAATTTTCCTGAATGTCGGATGTCGAGATGCATGGTATAATTTTCCTGAATGTCGAATGTCGAGATGTATGGTATAATTTTCCTGAATGTTGAATGCCGGATGCCGAGATGTATGGTATAATTTTCCTGAATGTCGAATGTCAAGATGCATTGTATAATTTTTCTGAATGTCGAATGTCGAGATGCATGGTATAATTTTCCTGAATGTCGAATGTTGGATGTCAAGATGCATGGTATAATTTTCCTGAATGTTGAATGTCGAATGTCGAGATGTATGGTATAGGTTTCCTGAATTTCGAATGTCGAGATGCATGGTATAATTTTTCTGAATGTCAATGTTTAGATGCATGGTAAAATTTTTCTGAATGTTGAATGACGAGATGTATGGTATAATTTTTCTGAATGTTGAATGTCGGATGTCGAGATGCATGGTATAATTTTCCTGAATGTCGAATGTCGAGATGCATGGTATAATTTTTCTGAATGTCGAATGTCGAGATGCATGGTGTAATTTTCCTGAATATCGAACGGCGAGATGCATGGTATAATTTTCCTGAATGCCGGATGCCGAGATGTATGGTATAATTTTCCTGAATGTCGAATGTCGAGATGCATGGTATAATTTTCCTGAATGTCGAATGTCGGATGTCAAGATGCATGGTATAATTTTCCTAAATGTTGAATGTCGAATGTCGAGATGTATGGTATAATTTTCCTGAATGTCGGATGTCGAGATGCATTGTATAATTTCCTTGAATGTCGAATGCCGAGATGTATGGTATAATTTTCCTGAATGTCGAATGTCGAGATGCATGGTATAATTTTCCTAAATGTCGAATGTCGAGATGCATTGTATAATTTTCCTGAATGTCGAATGTCGAGATGCATTGTATAATTTTCCTGAATGTCGAATGTCGAGATGCATGGTATAATTTTTCTGAATGTCGAATGTCGAGATGCATGGTATAATTTTCCTGAATATCGAATGGCGAGATGCATGGTATAATTTTCCTGAATGCCGGATGCCGAGATGTATGGTATAATTTTCCTGAATGTCGAATGTCGAGATGCATGGTATAATTTTCCTGAATGTTGAATGTCGAATGTCGAGATGTATGGTATAATTTTCCTGAATGTCGGATGTCAAGATGCATGGTATAATTTTCCTAAATGTTGAATGTCGAATGTCGAGATGTATGGTATAATTTTCCTGAATGTCGGATGTCGAGATGCATTGTATAATTTCCTTGAATGTCGAATGCCGAGATGTATGGTATACTTTTCCTGAATGTCGAATGTCGAGATGCATGGTATAATTTTCCTGAATGTTGAATGTCGAATGTCGAGATGTATGGTATAATTTTCCTGAATATCGGATGTCGAGATGCATTGTATAATTTCCTTGAATGTCGAATGTCGAGATGCATGGTATAATTTTCCTGAATGTCGAATGTCGAGATGCATGGTATAATTTTTCTGAATGTCGAATGTCGAGATGCATGGTATAATTTTCCTGAATATCGAATGGCGAGATGCATGGTATAATTTTCCTGAATGCCGGATGCCGAGATGTATGGTATAATTTTCCTGAATGTCGAATGTCGAGATGCATGGTATAATTTTCCTGAATGTTGAATGTCGAATGTCGAGATGTATGGTATAATTTTCCTGAATGTCGGATGTCGAGATGCATTGTATAATTTCCTTGAATGTCGAATGTCGAGATGCATGGTATAATTTTCCTGAATGTTGAATGCCGGATGCCGAGATGTATGGTATAATTTTCCTGAATGTCGAACGTCAAGATGCATGGTATAATTTTCCTGAATGTCGAATGTCGAGATGCATGGTATAATTTTCCTGAATGTCGAATGTCGAGATGCATGGTATAATTTTCCTGAATGTCGAATGTCGGATGTCGAGATGCATGGTATAATTTTCCTGAATGTCGAATGTCGAGATGTATGGTATAATTTTTCTGAATGTTGAATGTCGGATGTCGAGATGCATGGTGTAATTTTCCTGAATGTCGAATGACGATATGTATGGTATAATTTTTCTGAATGTTGAATGTCGGATGTCGAGATGCATGGTATAATTTTCCTGAATGTCGAATGTCGGTAATGCATGGCGTTAATATTCTGAACGTTAATTGTCGAGTTGCATGACATTAATGTTCTGAATGTTGAATGTCGAATGTAGCATGCGGAGTAAACTTCTCACACAGTTCAAAGAAAACACTATTTTTCCTAGACTTCAAAGGTGGGTGTCTCAGTATTTGTTAGGTATGATATCTGTCAACATAAATTTGTATTTTGATACGAAATTGATGTTAAATCAGTTTTATGGTCGGCGTCTTAAATCATTGAACTTAATACGTTTGCTTTTATGAGATGTTGATATAAATAACATATTTGGTACCGAAGCCTGTATCCAGAATATTTGTACTTAATCAAATGAAGTGGTTTTCATCTCCGCTATTTAAAATTTTCTAAACGATAAACACTTGTTAATTGTGAAATGGCGCGGTATGTTATGACATCAAACAAGACAAAAAAAAAAAAAAAACCAATAAAACATTGATATTTAGATCAAATATTTCACCGATTAGAAAGATTGTCTCTTAACTATCTTTTCATCAATAAAAATATCATTTTTACAGCAGCATATTAGTAAAAAATGGCCCCAAAATTATCTACTTTAAACTGCGTTTCTTAATGCGAGTACTTTAGATTCTGTTTTCATACGCCTAAAGCCCTCTATAAATAGACCGGTTGTTTATTTTCCCAAAACATGATACTAATTTACTTTATTTTATTTTACAACAATTGCGAAGCAAGTTTTTCCAACTTATATAAATCACTCTTGTTGGCTCGGATGGAAGCGCGCGAGGGGTCTTAGTGTGGGAGATCACCAGCGTGTAGTTCCCTTAACTATGACCTATTTAGCGTTAATCTAGTTGATAATGCATCCTGTAGTTGTGGTCATCCTTGTGAGAATGTCTATCACTTTTTTATTGAATGTCCCCTGTTCTTAATTGAAAGGCGTATTTTGGTACATAATCTAAATATTTTGAATGTTCCGTTTGATATTGAACTTCTTTTATATGGTAATTGTAATTTTTCTGTGGACCTTAATTCAACCATTTTTAGACATGTGCAAAATTTTATTAAACCAGCAACAAATTTTGAGTTAATATGTATCAACATTTGTATTATCAGTATTGTATTGTATTGTATTGTATTGTCAGTATTGTACTATATTGGCATATTGTTTTGTATTGTCATATGTAATGTATCTTTGGAGAAGGCGTTGATAAGTTGTAATAACTTGTGCCTAATCCACTGTCTGTATTTGACAATAAATATGTTTAAACTAAACCAGCGTGCCCGGGGAAATCCCACGTGGTCGGGCAAGCGACCCCATACATCTATTGGGGGAATGAAAAATCACAAGTTTAATGTTGAAACATTACGCTCAGTTTTTGATACTTATGCTAGTAGTATATTAACATAAGCAAGTGAAGTTTGGTGATTCCATAAAGCTACTGATGTTGAAAAAGTACATTCACATTTTTGTAAAAAGATTTTAGGTGTTGCGAAAAGTCCATATCATGATCTAGTTTATTTTGAATTAGGAAGATTACCAATGTATATTGTCAGAAAATTGAAATTAATGAAATATTAGACTAAAATCAAAGATAAATATAATTGTGTGTTGAAAGCATGCTATGAACAAAGATTATTTGATAACGATGAGTGGATTGTAAATATTAAGTTAGAACTAGATAAATTAGGATTAGGGTACTTATGGAACAGCAGTCATGACAGAAAACTAGTATACAAGTTAATAGAGAGTAAGTTTCAAGAAATTCATATTCAAGAATTGTTGAGCAATATTCGAAATTTTCCGAAAGGTTATTTATATCATCACTTTATCGGCAATTTTGGGCTGCAGTATTATTTAAGGAAACCTATCGATTATCGATTCAAGAAATGTATATCAAAAATAAGATTATCATCACATCAGCTCAGTATTGAAAGTGGTAGATATAGGAACGTAGCCAGATAAAATAGGATCTGTACACTATGTAATAATAGAGATATTGAAGACGAATTCCATTTTATTTTAAAATGTACCTTTTATGTTGACCTCCGATCTAGATATTTGAAATCATGTTATTTTCGCAGACCTAGTGTTTTCAAATTAATTCAGCTTCTGAGTATAAACAATGTAAAGGAATTAAATGCCCTTGGAAAATTGATTCATTATGTATCTAAACGGCGATCTGAATTATTATAGGCATACTAAGCAAAATATTATAAATTAGATTTGATTTGTAAAACGTTAACTTTTTCATACACAACATTGTTTCCTTTCATTGATAAGGGTATGCGCGGATTCGCATGTGTGCTTACAATGTATGTAAACGTTCATGTGAAGGTGTGTGTGAGAATGTGCTTTATAATTTGGTTACGTTCTGGATATGTATTTATATGAAGTTGTACATGTTTATTATACATTATTAAGCATACTCGTCAAGGGAGGTCACTCTCCATATATGTCAATTATAACATGTTTATGTATGTATGTATAATATTCATGTAAACCTATGGGTTGTAAGGCCCCCTGAATAAACTTGAACCACGGACGGCTAGGTGAAAGATTAGTGCGACCACCCTAAAAACCAGCATCAATACTACAGGTTATGCAGTAGTGTGTTCTTATACTTATGTACGAGAGTCAGTATATAGTCGCAAAGCAAAATTTATATGTCTACCTTATATAGAGGATACTTCATCGGTTTCTATATGATATCATACATTTTTCACGAGTATGACAAAAAAATTTTTTTTCACAATTAAAAAGCACGAGTGAAAAAAAAAACACGATATGTTCAGTTATACGAGTAAAATTTAAGTCCCCTTTTGTTACTTATATTAAAAATAATAATAATAATAATAATAATAATAATAATAATAAAAACAAGACAAAACAAACAAAAAAACAAACAAATCAAACAAGCTGTGTTTATAAACCACTGTGTTCCCGGTTGCAACAAAATTAGAAGTGAGGAACATGCTAATTGCATGGACACTTCTTCATTGGGGAAATGTTGTTTTATTCTTTTTTTAAATTTTCAAATGTAGGTCAAAGGTCACGGTCTAGGTCATATGGTGAAAGGTTTTGGTACCACCGGAAAGGTCACAATGAATACAACATTGAACAATTGACTGCGTTTAAGAGCGAGAAAAATAATTACTTTTTTTTTCAATTTCCTTTGTGTTGAGTAAACAGATTAATTGTTATACCATTTTAAATTTGAGGACATATCATAGTCTTTTTTGGTAAAACAGTTTAAACTGGAACAGTAGATGTGGTGCAGTAATCACTCTGTAAATATGGTAACTATGGTAACTATGAGACAACTACGTGACGTGAAAGGCGTGAGGCCACATTTAGATGTTTGTGTCGGCGTTATGATAACGAGGATATGGTACCATGACGTATGATTTGTGTTACAGCATTTAGTGATCTGTATAAGTGCCGTGGTTACGATGACGTATATGATTTCTGACGTCATTTGTATATCAACCAATGACCCGATCCGATCGAAAATCTTCTGTTCATCCTTGTTCATGGTCGGCATAGCAACAATGACACAAACGTTACTGGGTATAAGGTAAGTCGCTGAAGCGAATAGTGAGCATTAAAGTAAGTGTTTCAGATGTGAATCATTTACAATATACAAAAAATATATAATATTTATATAGTTTGTACTGCTGTAGAACCGTAAATAAAACCCAATAACACGAATGCCAAATATTGACAAAATAATTCTATGAATACCATTGCATAAGTTTGGAATATAATCCAAATGTACCGGGAAATTTTACTTTTTGTTCATAGACGTTACTCATCAACTATATAATGAAAAATGAAAATAATGGCAAGCTCTCAAAGTCAGAGTCGAGTAAATGACAAGAGAACTGACAGTTATGCAAATCTGAGAACGTAGAGATTAGTAAAAGACGCAATATATATTGACTATAAAACAAAACAGTATCACAGTCGTCTCGTCGTCCTAGAACTCGTCAATGATCTCAGGACAAAAAAGTGTTCATCAGTCTAAAGAAGAAGCATATTGTGACTCTCTTCAATTATATGTCAACTTCTGAAAAAGCAAAATATTGTACCATGTACAAAGAGATCTCGAAAGAAATTCGTTTTCTGATGTTGTAAATGTGATGTTAGAATTTGTACCCTTACCTTCCGTTAGGATGAACGCATGTAATTAATTCAAGGGTTGATGTTCTTCCTGTTATACACAGGTTACCAGTATTTCAGGGTCCATCTTTTACATTTCTGCCTCCACTTCTGGCGATGAAAACCAGTGGAGCATGGACCTGCCACACGCCTAATGAAGGTAATATTATCTATAAACCAATTTCGTGTTACTGTATGCAGAGACTGTTATTGTCTTGTTTTTCATTTTATTTTTTTTTTAGCGAAATATTATCTTTCATTTTATTCCGAAAAAGGGAAAATATTAATTCGTTGTAAAAAAAACAGATCTAAAAGGTAATAAATTGGAAAGAAAAGATATACTGTAAATCACCTATGTTTCGCGAATATTTTTTTTGCGGACTTATTCCAGAAATGATTAAATTATCGAGTGATGAGTTAATTGGTAATTAATATCATCGAGATTTATTTGCGTACAAATAAATGCGAGAGATTTGAATTCGCGATTAACTCTCTTCGTTTATTTACGCGAAAATAGATCCCACGCCAAATTTAAGTGAAATATAGTATGTTCGTTTTAACAGAAAATATTTAAAAGGACAATGGTCAAAATAAAAACATTTATTTACCTAGCAACAATGGTTTAACATCACTGTTATTGGCCCGGATTAAAGCACATGATTGTGGCTTATATGTGAAACCGCCTTCAAACAATAAAAATAAAATATAGACTATCTCAACACAATAAAATGTTCAAACAAGACTAATGAATTTTTTTTTTGAGCGAGAGCGGGGTATCTCAGTCGAAGGCTAAGATCCTGTAACATAATCCCAACCGAGGCATTAGCCGAGATCAGGAAGTTACAGAATCTTAGCCCGAGCGAGATAGGTTTATCTCATTCGAGGACTAAGATCCTACAACAAAATCCCAACCGAATGTTACAGGATCTTAGCCCGAGACTGAAATACCCAACTCTCGCTCTGTTACAGGTAATAGATTTTTTTTCTCGCATCTACTACTCTGAAAATTACTCAATATTTCATCTGAGTTTGGCGTATCCCGTGGGGGCCTCAAACTACCAACACAGCCTCTTTACTTTTAAACGTTTGGATAGTGCCGCGTAAACAATACAGGCCATACTAAAAATTAAGAGAGCGGGGTCGCATTTTCTTTTTCATTTTAAATATGATAAATGAAAAAGAATATCGTCGAAAGATTAACAACGACGTAACCTACGTTTTTGTTGAAATGCTCGAGTGTAGGTGCCACCTTCGCTTACACGCGGATGAATACACCGATGCTTTAAAAAAATCCGCGAAAACGCGCGTAATGGTACTAGACGGATCGGGCGAGATAGAAAAATGTAGGATGATGTATTACGTAGGATATCCCTGTTTGAAGTGCAAGAAAGTGTAATCTTTGACCTGTCCGTAGCTCGCTTTCTCTTTGGTTTCCCATTTTGGAAGAAAAGGAAGATCGTTCCTATGCGAAAATTTTTTTTCAATTACATGTACACGTAACAAGCGCATTGTTTAAAAAAACTTACACAAATACTGATTCCATTTAAACAGTAGAGTAAGACTGGGATTTACAAATCATAACTAAGTTTTGTGTTTACACTAACAACCGAGCTTACAACATTAATTCCAGATCACATTATTTACAGCATTTAACATAACCTCAAACCTTACCACAGAAATGCCCCCCTACATAGACGAGGACACCAAATATACCAGGCTGAATGAGGTAAGATACATTCTGTATTAATGTAAAATTTTTGTGGGTCCTTATTTTCCGTCTTACATTCACCTCATTGCATAATCTTCCTCCAAACTAGTAGATATCAACTTTTATTTTAAATCTTGACCAATGTCCGTTATAACTGACCATTCAGATTCAGCGTTCGTCCACGGCTCATCACATCAATAATGCTACGTACCAATACTGTGCAGGATTGGCAGAGTTAAATCGAGCTTAATACATTTTCACAAGAAATATAATTAATTTTGATAATTAAGAATACTGAGTATTTTTTTTTAAAAAAATAGTACATACATTCTTTTCATAATATCTGCCAATATGGAGACATTGTGCTTACTTCCGCAAATGTTGGGGACCAACAAACAATATAACAATTTTCAAGGATGTTTCATAGTTACATTTTAATACTTGTATGACATTGTTTCATGAATTTTAATGATTGTTTGGACATTCTGAACCCGTGCTTCTATCTATAAAATGAATATAACGTGTATGTCAACATAATGATAATCCAAACTCAAATTCAATAAAACTAAGAAAAATTTGAACTAAAAAAAAAATTTACATGGAGACTACTGAAATGTACAAGGAGGATAAGACTAGATGTTTCGGAATGGTTAGCGACAGACGCTTCGTCGACGAGAATCGCCATGTAAATATTGGTCAATTCAAGTAAGTAATGTCACGTTCTCAAATAAGAACAATGTAAACAACAACCGAACTAACGAGTATCAAACACGTCAAGATTCATATTACACAAAGAGATATGATATTTGTAAGATAGAACGCTTGTACCAGTTACCATATCAAACCACTAAATATTTTGATATTAGAATTATCGTTACTTGTGAGACCTATATGTTAGGAATCACCAGTAAATATTCTCTGCTTCAATTAATTTACAATTACAAAGATTTCAGTTACAGGGTAGCCTCCTCCTAGCCTCACTTGTGGAGGTTGCGCTGGGAGCGACAGGGGCTGTTGGGGTACTTCAAAGGCTGATTGGACCAATCACAATTTCCGTTACAGTCTTCCTCTTAGGATACTCGCTTTATCCCGTGTCTATTCATTACAGCCACAGCTATTGGCCGATCGCTATTATGTAAGTATTAACGTTGAATAAAGACTGAAATATACGTTCATGTGGTTACAAGTTTGATTGAAATACATTGAATTGAAGAAAAAGTCCGATACATACCAAATGTATTATAATTACAGGAGCGCCCTCTTAGTGATGCTGTTCGGAATCTATCTAGCGCATGTGAAGGTTAAGCTGCCGAAATGCTTCCGAAAATCTAATACGGACATACCAGCCAAGGACTATTCCGTTTTCAACGTGTTTGCGGTATTGTTTGATCAGAGAGAGCAAATGAAACATGTCACGTGTTCTATAAAATTCAATTTAGGGTTGACATGTCACGTGGTCTATAAAATCAAATTTCAGGGTGACTGAAACGATACATATTTGTATGTCTGTTTCAGCCTTCGTCTTTTGCTTGAACAGCCATACTTTGGAAAATAAACAATTCTGAACCGTTTCTGGAGATGATATCCGGACATATTTGACTGGCGATCTTTCTATTTACAGATACCCTTTAGCATAGCTATCACGTGGGTTATGTGCTTTGTGTTAACCCAAGTGGGCGTATTCTCAGAAGATCCAACAGACACTGCCTATCGGGCCAGAACCGACACCAGGTCCGCCCTGTTAGATCGGACACCCTGGTTTTATTGGCCCTACCCAGGTGAGACCCCGTATTCGTTATGTCAAAATCCTAGTTTCCCAGACTGTACCCAGGTGAGACATTGTCCTCATTATGCCGAAACCATGGCTTTACGGGCGTTACCTAGGGGAAAGCTATTCTCATCAGATCGATATCCCACTTTTTCAGGCCGACACCAGATGAAACCCGTCCTTCATTTTGTCAATATCATGGTTTTTGGGTATCTATGGGAGACCTTTTTTCAATATATCGAAACCCTAGTTTTACAGTCCAAGAGTAGTTCTCATTATGTCGATATCCAGGATCAAAAGTACGTTCGCAGATGAGAATCTTCCTTATGACTTCCCAGGCTTTACAAGCAGTCCTCATTATGTCGATGTCTATGTTGTAGAGACCATGTCCAAATGACAGTAGTCCTCATTATCTCGAATTTCATGTTTAGCTGATCGTTGAGAATAGTAATGTCGTCTTTATGTCGAAATCCTTGCCAAAAATGTCGTCCGATGAATCCCTACAAAATTTGTGAAAAGAAATGACCTTGACTGATATTCAATATCACAGGGGTCAAATGTGTTAAAACCTTTAAACAAGCTCTTTTCAGGAATTAATAGGCGTAGAGGCATGATATATATATTTGGCTGGTATGTTCCTGTATGAAGCCTAACAAACTTGCAAAACGAAATTACTTTGACTTATATTCAAGGTCACAGGGGCCAAATTTGTGAAAACATTTAAATAATTTCTTCTCACGAACTAATAGGCTTTTTAGAGGCACGATATTTTGGCTGGTATGTTCGTAGGATGAATCCTGACAAGTTTTGAAACATAAATGACCTTGACCTATGTTCAATGTCACAGGGGTCAAAATAGAAAAAAACACACCATTTGAATGACCTCTTCTCACGTGCTAAAAGGCAATGTATTTATTAAATCTTTGACGTACACCCTTGAAACTTGACAAATGTGTGCATTTGAGTTAGGTCCCTATTTTACCGTATTAAAATCATTGATGCATAACTAAACTGCGCACGTCGCTTGTACAAAATAATAAGAGACAAAAGCACGATATCTCGAACCCAGTATAAAGGATTGGTTCAAAATCTGTGTGTGCGAATCTTCAGACATATCCATCTTGATTTCCAACATTTTAAGCATAAACAGTTTACCGTAAAAATGCCACGACTGTCTGAAGTTGACAGGGGTCGTGCCATTGCACTTCTTATTCAAGGTACCCGGCAAAATCAGGTCGCTAATCAATTTGGAGTCCACCAATCGAACATTTGCCGTCTCATCCAAATACTACATGCCACCCGAAGGGTTGCAGACCGTCCCGAAGCAGTCGCCCTCGTGTGAACTGAAATGATGAAGAATTAATAATTATGTTTTTGTTAAAAAAAATTAAATTCCTAATGAAATAACAATACAGCCGAAAAAATGTAAGAAAAAAAAAAAAAACCTTTTGCATGATTTAACGTAGATTGTCAATGACAATGATGACGTCAGAAGACGCGTTACTCCTGAATACTTATTTTGCTTGTTGTTTTCAAGTTAGTCAGTGTATTTTTCTCTCCCCTTCCTATTGATGAATTGATTGTTTTTTATCTAGTTCCGAGATGATTTCCAAGATATTCTTACGACGCTTGCCATAAAGGTAGCAATGACATAATTTTTGAGAGTACTGCTAGTAATGACAGTATTTCTGAGAGAACTGCTGGTAATGACACTATTTCTGAGAGTACTACTAGTAATGACACTATTTCTGAGAGTACTGCTAGTAATGACACTATTTCTGAGAGTACTACTAGTAATGACACTATTTCTGACTCTAGTAATGACAGTATTTCTGAGAGTACTGCTAGTAATGACAGTATTTCTGAGAGTACTGCTAGTAATGACAGTATTTCTGAGATTACTGCTAGTAATGACAGTATATCTGAGAGTACTGCTAGTAATGACACTATTTCTGAGAGTACTGCTAGTAATGACAGTATTTCTGAGAGTACTGCTAGTAATGACACCATTTCTGAGAGAACTGCTAGTAATGACACTATTTCTGAGAGTACTGCTAGTAATGACACTATTTCTGAGAGTACTGCTAGTAATGACACTATTTCTGAGAGTACTGCTAGTAATGACACCATTTCTGAGAGTACTTCTAGTAATGACAGTATTTCTGAGATTACTGCTGGTAATGACACCATTTCTGAGAGTACTTCTAGTAATGACAGTATTTCTGTTAGTAATGACACTATTTCTGAGAGTACTGCTAGTAATGACACTATTTCTGAGAGTACTACTAGTAATGACACTATTTCTGAGAGTACTGCTGGTAATGACAGTATTTCTGAGAGTACTGCTAGTAATGACAGTATTTCTGAGAGAACTGCTAGTAATGACACTATTTCTGAGAGTACTGCTAGTAATGACACTATTCCCGAGAGTACTGCTAGTAATGACAGTATTTCTTAGAGTACTGCTAGTAATGACACTATTTCTGAGAGAACTGCTAGTAATGACACTATTTCTGAGAGTACTGCTGGTAATGACAGTATTTCTGAGAGTACTGCTAGTAATGACACTATTTCTGAGAGTACTGCTAGTAATGACACTATTTCTGAGAGTACTGCTAGTAATGACACTATTTCTGAGAGTACTGCTAGTAATGACAGTATTTCTGAGAGTACTGCTAGTAATGTATTACTGCTAGTAATGACACTATTTCTGAGAGTACTGCTGGTAATGACACTATTTCTGAGAGTACTGCTGGTAATGACACCATTTCTGAGAGTACCACTAGTAATGACAGTATTTCTGAGAGAACTGCTAGTAATGACACTATTTCTGAGAGTACTGCTAGTAATGACACTATTTCTGAGAGTACTGCTAGTAATGACAGTATTTCTGAGAGTACTGCTAGTAATGACACCATTTCTGAGAGAACTGCTAGTAATGACACTATTTCTGAGAGTACTGCTGGTAATGACACCATTTCTGAGAGAACTGCTAGTAATGACACTATTTCTGAGAGTACTGCTAGTAATGACACTATTTCTGAGAGTACTGCTAGTAATGACAGTATTTCTGAGAGTACTGCTAGTAATGACACTATTTCTGAGAGTACTGCTAGTAATGACAGTATTTCTGAGAGTACTGCTAGTAATGACAGTATTTCTGAGAGTACTGCTAGTAATGACACTATTTCTGAGAGTACTGCTAGTAATGACAGTATTTCTGAGAGTACTGCTAGTAATGACACTATTTCTGAGAGAACTTCTAGTAATGACAGTATTTCTGAGAGTACTGCTAGTCTGACAGAGTACTGCTAGTAATGACACTATTTCTGAGAGTACTTCTAGTAATGACAGTATTTCTGAGATTACTGCTAGTAATGATAGTATATCTGAGAGTACTGCTAGTAATGACACTATTTCTGAGATTACTGCTAGTAATGACACTATTTCTGAGAGTACTGCTAGTAACGACACTATTTCTGAGAGTACTGCTAGTGCTAGTAATGACACTATTTCTGAGAGTACTGCTGGTAATGACAGTATTTCTGATAGAAATGACTGTATTTCTGAGAGTGCTGCTAGTAATGACGGTATTTCTAAGAGTACCGCTAGTAATGACACTATTTCTGAGAGTACCACTAGTAATGACAGTATTTCTGAGAGAACTGCTAGTAATGACACTATTCCCGAGAGTACTGCTAGTAATGACAGTATTTCTTAGAGTACTGCTAGTAATGACACTATTTCTGAGAGAACTGCTAGTAATGACACTATTTCTGAGAGTACTGCTGGTAATGACACTATTTCTGAGAGTACTGCTAGTAATGACACTATTTCTGAGAGTACTGCTAGTAATGACAGTATTTCTGAGAGTACTGCTAGTAATGACACTATTTCTGAGAGTACTGCTAGTAATGACACTATTTCTGAGAGTACTACTAGTAATGACACTATTTCTGAGAGTACTGCTGGTAATGACAGTATTTCTGAGAGTACTGCTAGTAATGACACCACTTCTGAGAGTACTGCTAGTAATGACACTATTTCTGAGAGTACTGCTGGTAATGACACTATTTCTGAGAGTACTTCTAGTAATGACACTATTTCTAAGAGTACTGCCAGTAATGACACTATTTCTGAGAGTACTGCTGGTAATGACAGTATTTCTGCTAGAAATGACTGTATTTCTGAGAGTGCTGCTAGTAATGACGGTATTTCTAAGAGTACCGCTAGTAATGACACTATTTCTGAGAGTACCACTAGTAATGACAGTATTTCTGAGAGAACTGCTAGTAATGACACTATTTCTGAGAGTACTGCTAGTAATGACACTATTTCCGAGAGTACTGCTAGTAATGACAGTATTTCTTAGAGTACTGCTAGTAATGACACTATTTCTGAGAGAACTGCTAGTAATGACACTATTTCTGAGAGTACTGCTGGTAATGACACTATTTCTGAGAGTACTGCTGGTAATGACACCATTTCTGAGAGTACTGCTAGTAATGACAGTATTTCTGAGAGTACTGCTAGTAATGACACTATTTCTGAGAGTACTGCTAGTAATGACAGTATTTCTGAGAGTACTGCTAGTAATGACACTATTTCTGAGAGAACTGCTAGTAATGACACTATTTCTGAGAGTACTGCTAGTAATGACACTATTTCTGAGAGTACGCTAGTAATAGTATTTCTGAGAGTAAGTAATGACACTATTTCTGAGAGTACTGCTAGTAATGACACTATTTCTGAGATTACTGCTAGTAATGACACTATTTCTGAGAGTACTGCTAGTAATGACACTATTTCTGAGAGTACTGCTAGTAATGACACTATTTCTGAGAGTACTGCTAGTAATGACAGTATTTCTGAGAGTACTGCTAGTAATGACACAATTTCTGAGAGTACTGCTAGTAATGACAGTATTTCTGAGAGTACTGCTAGTAATGACAGTATTTCTGAGAGTACTGCTAGTAATGACACTATTTCTGAGAGTACTGCTATTTCTGAGAGAACTGCTAGTAATGACACTATTTCTGAGAGTACTGCTGGTAATGACAGTATTTCTGAGAGTACTGCTGGTAATGACACCATTTCTAAGAGTATTTCTAGTAATGACAGTATTTCTGTTAGTAATGACACTATTTCTGAGAGTAGTGCTAGTAATGACACTATTTCTGAGAGTACTGCTAGTAATGACACCATTTCTGAGAGTACTTCTAGTAATGACAGTATTTCTGAGAGTACTGCTAGTAATGACAGTATTTCTGAGAGTACTGCTAGTAATGACACTATTTCTGAGAGTACTGCTAGTAATGACACAATTTCTGAGAGTACTGCTAGTAATGACACTATTTCTGAGAGTACTGCTAGTAATGACAGTATTTCTGAGAGTACTGCTAGTAATGACAGTATTTCTGAGAGAACTGCTAGTAATGACACTATTTCTGAGAGTACTGCTAGTAATGACACTATTTCTGAGAGTACTGCTAGTAATGACACTATTTCTGAGAGTACTGCTAGTAATGACACTATTTCTGAGAGTACTGCTAGTAATGACAGTATTTCTGAGAGTACTGCTAGTAATGACAGTATTTCTGAGAGAACTGCTAGTAATGACACTATTTCTGAGAGTACTGCTAGTAATGACAGTATTTCTGAGAGTACTGCTAGTAATGACACTATTTCTGAGAGTACTGCTAGTAATGACACTATTTCTGAGAGTACTGCTAGTAATGACACTATTTCTGAGAGTACTGCTAGTAATGACACTATTTCTGAGAGTACTGCTAGTAATGACACTATTTCTGAGAGTACTACTAGTAATGACACTATTTCTGAGAGTACTGCTGGTAATGACAGTATTTCTGAGAGTACTGCTAGTAATGACAACACTTCTAAGAGTACTGCTAGTAATGACACTATTTCTGAGAGTATTTCTGAGAGTACTGCTAGTAATGACACTATTTCTGAGAGTACTGCTAGTAATGACACCATTTCTGAGAGTACTGCTAGTAATGACAGTATTTCTGAGAGTACTGCTAGTAATGACAGTATTTCTGAGAGAACTGCTAGTAATGACACTATTTCTGAGAGTACTGCTAGTAATGACACTATTTCTGAGAGTACTGCTAGTAATGACTAGTAATGTATTTCTGAGAGTACTGCTAGTAATGACACTATTTCTGAGAGAGTAATGACTAGTAATGACACTATTTCTGAGAGTACTGCTAGTAATGACACTATTTCTGAGAGTACTGCTAGTAATGACAGTATTTCTGAGAGTACTGCTAGTAATGACAGTATTTCTGAGAGTACTGCTAGTAATGACAGTATTTCTGAGAGTAGTGCTATTAATTACACTATTTCTGAGAGTACTGCTAGTAATGACACTATTTCTGAGAGTACTGCTAGTAATGACACTATTTCTAAGAGTACTACTAGTAATGACAGTATTTCTGAGAGTACTGCTAGTAATGACACTATTTCTGAGAGTACTGCTAGTAATGACACTATTTCTGAGAGTACTGCTGGTAATGACACTATTTCTGAGAGTACTGCTAGTAATGACAGTATTTCTGAGAGTACTGCTAGTAATGACACTATTTCTGAGAGTACTGCTAGTAATGACACTACCCTATTTCTGAGAGTACTGCTAGTAATGACACTATTCCCGAGAGTACTGCTAGTAATGACAGTATTTCTGAGAGTACTGCTAGTAATGACACTATTTCTGAGAGAACTGCTAGTAATGACACTATTTCTGAGAGTACTACTGGTAATGACACTATTTCTGAGAGTACTGCTGGTAATGACACCATTTCTGAGAGTACCACTAGTAATGACAGTATTTCTTTTATAATACTAGCAATGACACTATTTCTGAGAGTACTGCTGGTAATGACAGTATTTCTGAGAGTACTGCTGGTAATGACAGTATTTCTGAGAGTACTGCTAGTAATGACACTATTTCTGAGAGTACTGCTAGTAATGACACTATTTCTGAGAGTACTGCTAGTAATGACAGTATTTCTGAGATAATACTAGTAATGACACTATTTCTGAGAGTACTGCTGGTAATGACAGTATTTCTGAGAGTACTGCTAGTAATGACACTATTTCTGAGAGTACTGCTAGTAATGACACTATTTCTGAGAGTACTGCTAGTAATGACACCATTTCTGAGAGTACTGCTAGTAATGACACTATTTCTGAGAGTACTGCTAGTAATGACAGTATTTCTGAGAGTACTGCTAGTAATGACAGTATTTCTGAGAGTACTGCTAGTAATGACAGTATTTCTGAGAGTACTGCTAGTAATGACAGTATTTCTGAGAGTACTGCTAGTAATGACAGTATTTCTGAGAGAACTGCTAGTAATGACACTATTTCTGAGAGTACTGCTAGTAATGACACCATTTCTGAGAGTACTGCTAGTAATGACAGTATTTCTGAGAGTACTGCTAGTAATGACACTATTTCTGAGAGTACTGCTAGTAATGACACTATTTCTGAGAGTACTGCTAGTAATGACACTATTTCTGAGAGTACTTCTAGTAATGACAGTATTTCTGAGAGTACTGCTAGTAATGACACTATTTCTGAGAGTACTGCTAGTAATGACAGTATTTCTGAGAGTACTGCTAGTAATGACAGTATTTCTGAGAGAACTGCTAGTAATGACACTATTTCTGAGAGTACTGCTAGTAATGACTATTTCTGAGAGTACTGCTAGTAATGACACAATTTCTGAGAGTACTGCTAGTAATGACAGTATTTCTGAGAGTACTGCTAGTAATGACACTATTTCTGAGAGTACTGCTAGTAATGACACTATTTCTGAGAGTACTGCTAGTAATGACAGTATTTCTGAGAGTACTGCTAGTAATGACACTATTTCTGAGAGTACTGCTAGTAATGACACTATTTCTGAGAGTACTGCTGGTAATGACAGTATTTCTGAGAGTACTTCTAGTAATGACAGTATTTCTGAGAGTACTGCTAGTAATGACACTATTTCTGAGAGTACTGCTAGTAATGACACTATTTCTGAGTGTACTGCTAGTAATGACACTATTTCTGAGAGTACTGCTAGTAATGACACTATTTCTGAGAGTACTGCTAGTAATGACACCATTTCTGAGAGTACTTCTAGTAATGACAGTATTTCTGAGATTACTGCTGGTAATGACACTATTTCTGAAAGTACTGCTAGTAATGACACTATTTCTGCGAGTACTGCTGGAAATGACACTAATTCTGAGAGTACTGCTAGTAATGACAGTATTTCTGAGAGTACTGCTAGTAATGACACTATTTCTGAGAGTACTGCTAGTAATGACACCATTTCTGAGAGTACTGCTAGTAATGACAGTATTTCTGAGAGTACTGCTAGTAATGACACTATTTCTGAGAGTACTGCTAGTAATGACACTATTTCTAAGAGTACTGCTAGTAATGACACTATTTCTGAGAGTACTGCTAGTAATGACAGTATTTCTGAGATTACTGCTAGTAATGACAGTATTTCTGAGAGTACTGCTAGTAATGACACTATTTCTTCTGCTAGTAATGACACTGCTAGTAATGTATTTCTGAGAGTACTGCTAGTAATGACAGTATTTCTGAGAGTACTGCTAGTAATGACACTATTTCTGAGAGTACTGCTAGTAATGACACTATTTCTGAGAGTACTGCTAGTAATGACAGTATTTCTGAGAGTACTGCTAGTAATGACACTATTTCTGAGAGTACTGCTAGTAATGACAGTATTTCTGAGAGTACTGCTAGTAATGACAGTATTTCTGAGAGTACTTCTAGTAATGACAGTATTTCTGAGAGTACTGCTAGTAATGACACTATTTCTGAGAGAACTGCTAGTAATGACACTATTTCTGAGAGTACTGCTAGTAATGACAGTATTTCTGAGAGTACTGCTAGTAATGACACTATTTCTGAGAGTACTGCTAGTAATGACACTATTTCTGAGAGTACTGCTAGTAATGACAGTATTTCTGAGATTACTGCTAGTAATGACACTATTTCTGAGAGTACTGCTGGTAATGACAGTATTTCTGAGAGTACTGCTAGTAATGACACTATTTCTGAGAGTACTGCTAGTAATGACACTATTTCTGAGAGTACTGCTAGTAATGACAGTATTTCTGAGAGAACTGCTAGTAATGACACTATTTCTGAGAGTACTGCTAGTAATGACACTATTTCTGAGAGTACTGCTAGTAATGACACTATTTCTAGTAATGACACTATTTCTGAGAGTACTGCTAGTAATGACACCATTTCTGAGAGTACTGCTAGTAATGACAGTATTTCTGAGAGTACTGCTAGTAATGACAGTATTTCTGAGAGAACTGCTAGTAATGACACTATTTCTGAGAGTACTGCTAGTAATGACATTATTTCTGAGAGTACTGCTAGTAATGACAGTAGAGAGTACTTCTAGTAATGACAGTATTTCTGAGAGAACTGCTAGTAATGACAGTATATCTGAGAGTACTGCTAGTAATGACACTGTTTCTGAGATTACTGCTAGTAATGACACTATTTCTGAGAGTACTGCTGGTAATGACAGTATTTCTGAGAGTACTGCTAGTAATGACACCATTTCTAGTAATGACAGTATTTCTGAGAGTACTGCTAGTAATGACAGTATTTGACTGCAGTAATGACACTATTTCTGAGAGTACTGCTAGTAATGACACCATTTCTGAGAGTACTGCTAGTAATGACACTATTTCTGAGAGTACTGCTAGTAATGACAGTATTTCTGAGAGTACTGCTAGTAATGACACTATTTCTGAGAGTACTGCTAGTAATGACACTATTTCTGAGAGTACTGCTAGTAATGACACTATTTCTGAGAGTACTGCTAGTAATGACACTATTTCTGAGAGTACTGCTAGTAATGACACTATTTCTGAGAGTACTGCTAGTAATGACACCATTTCTGAGAGTACTGCTAGTAATGACAGTATTTCTGAGAGTACTGCTAGTAATGACAGTATTTCTGAGAGAACTGCTAGTAATGACACTATTTCTGAGAGTACTGCTAGTAATGACAGTATTTCTGAGAGTACTGCTAGTAATGACACTATTTCTGAGAGTACTGCTAGTAATGACACTATTTCTGAGAGTACTGCTAGTAATGACACTATTTCTGAGAGAACTGCTAGTAATGACACTATTTCTGAGAGTACTGCTAGTAATGACAGTATTTCTGAGAGTACTGCTAGTAATGACAGTATTTCTGAGAGAACTGCTAGTAATGACACTATTTCTGAGAGTACTGCTAGTAATGACACTATTTCTGAGAGTACTGCTAGTAATGACACTATTTCTGAGATTACTGCTAGTAATGACACTATTTCTGAGAGTACTGCTAGTAATGACACTATTTCTGAGAGTACTGCTAGTAATGACACCATTTCTGAGAGTACTGCTAGTAATGACAGTATTTCTGAGAGTACTGCTAGTAATGACAGTATTTCTGAGAGAACTGCTAGTAATGACACTATTTCTGCTAGTAATGACAGTACTGCTACTGCTAGTAATGACACATTTCTGAGATTTCTGAGTAATGACTATTTCTAGTAATGACACTATTTCTGAGAGTACTGCTAGTAATGACACTATTTCTGAGAGTACTGCTAGTAATGACACTATTTCTGAGAGTACTGCTAGTAATGACACCATTTCTGAGAGTACTGCTAGTAATGACAGTATTTCTGAGAGTACTGCTAGTAATGACAGTATTTCTGAGAGAACTGCTAGTAATGACACTATTTCTGAGAGTACTGCTAGTAATGACACTATTTCTGAGAGTACTTCTAGTAATGACAGTATTTCGTGAGAGTACTGCTAGTAATGACACTATTTCTGAGAGTACTGCTAGTAATGACAGTATTTCTGAGAGTACTGCTAGTAATGACACTATTTCTGAGAGTACTGCTAGTAATGACACTATTTCTGAGAGTACTATTTCTAGTAATGACACTATTTCTGAGAGTACTGCTAGTAATGACACTATTTCTGAGAGTACTGCTAGTAATGACAGTATTTCTGAGAGTACTGCTAGTAATGACACTATTTCTGAGAGTACTGCTAGTAATGACAGTATTTCTGAGAGTACTGCTAGTAATGACAGTATTTCTGAGAGAACTGCTAGTAATGACACTATTTCTGAGAGTACTGCTAGTAATGACACCATTTCTGAGAGTACTTCTAGTATATTTCTAAGAGTACCGCTAGTAATGACACTATTTCTGAGAGTACCACTAGTAATGACAGTATTTCTGAGAGAACTGATAGTAATGAACCTATTTCTGAGAGTACTGCTAGTAATGACACTATTCCCGAGAGTACTGCTAGTAATGACAGTATTTCTGAGAGTACTGCTAGTAATGACAGTATTTCTGAGAGAACTGCTAGTAATGACACTATTTCTGAGAGTACTGCTAGTAATGACAGTATTTCTGAGATAATACTAGCAATGACACTATTTCTGAGAGTACTGCTGGTAATGACAGTATTTCTGAGAGTACTGCTGGTAATGACAGCATTTCTGAGAGTACTGCTAGTAATGACAGTATTTCTGAGAGTACTGCTAGTAATGACAGTATTTCTGAGAGAACTGCTAGTAATGACACTATTTCTGAGAGTACTGCTAGTAATGACACTATTTCTGAGAGTACTGCTAGTAATGACAGTATTTCTGAGAGTACTGCTAGTAATGACACTATTTCTGAGAGTACTGCTAGTAATGACACCATTTCTGAGAGTACTTCTAGTAATGACAGTATTTCTGAGATTACTGCTAGTAATGACACTATTTCTGAGAGTACTGCTAGTAATGACACCATTTCTGAGAGTACTGCTAGTAATGACAGTATTTCTGAGAGTACTGCTAGTAATGACACTATTTCTGAGAGTACTGCTAGTAATGACACCATTTCTGAGAGTACTTCTAGTAATGACAGTATTTCTGAGATTACTGCTGGTAATGACACTATTTCTGAGAGTACTGCTAGTAATGACAGTATTTCTGAGAGTACTGCTGGTTATGACACTATTTCTGAGAGTACTGCTAGTAATGACAGTATTTCTGAGAGTACTGCTAGTAATGACACTATTTCTGAGAGTACTGCTAGTAATGACACCATTTCTGAGAGTACTGCTAGTAATGACAGTATTTCTGAGAGTACTGCTAGTAATGACAGTATTTCTGAGAGTACTGCTAGTAATGACACTATTTCTGAGAGTACTGCTGGTAATGACACTAGTTCTGAGAGTACTGCTGGTAATGACACCATTTCTGAAAGTACTTCTAGTAATGACAGTATTTCTGAGATTACTGCTAGTAATGACAGTATATCTGAGAGTACTGCTAGTAATGACACTATTTCTGAGAGTACTGCTAGTAATGACACTATTTCTGAGAGTACTGCTAGTAATGACACCATTTCTGAGAGTACTTCTAGTAATGACAGTATTTCTGAGATTACTGCTAGTAATGACAGTATATCTGAGAGTACTGCTAGTAATGACACTATTTCTGAGAGTACTGCTAGTAATGACAGTATTTCTGAGAGTACTGCTAGTAATGACAGAATTTCTGAGAGTACTGCTAGTAATGACAGTATTTCTGAGAGTAGACCCTCTCTGTCCTCCAGCTTTAAAAAAAATTGAACAAGGATATTGTCTCCAATAGTCAATCACCCACTATTAAGATAGAAGGTAAATGACAAGCTAATATTACACTGTGACTACTGCGGACCTCGTCAGAAACCTATATAAATTATAGTATTACACCTTACCGATATCCCGGTTTGTTCAATGAAGCATGGATCGGTGTTTCATTAAGGACTATCCTTAGTGCGATCGCCACAGAATTTCGCGTATCAATGAAACTTTAAAACTTTTTTATTTCATGTTTATCTGTAAATTTTACATATTTATCTGTAAATTTTACACATTAATTTTACACTTTAATCTATAAAATGTGCAAATTAGTCTGTAAAATTTGTACTTTTAACTTTTAATGATTGCAATGTTAAATCTACAGATCAATGTGTAATTAACAAATAATTTGACAGATTGGAGTGAAAAAGCTTGTGCCTAAGACTTCATATCTTGTACGTAAGTCTCTTTATCTTGTGGGTAAGACTTCCCATCTTTTACGTAAGACTTTCTATGTTGTGGGTAAGACTTTCTATCTTGTGGGTAAGACTTTCTATCTTGCGGGTAAGTCTCTTTATCTTGTAGGTAAGATTTCCCATCTTTTACTTAAGACTTTCTATCTTGTGGGTAAGACTTTCTATCTTGTGGGTAAGACTTTCTATCTTGCGGGTAAGACTTCCTATCTTTTACGTAAGACTTTCTATCTTGTGGGTAAGACTTTTTATCTTCTGGGTAAGACTTTCTATCTTGTGGTTAAGACTTTTTATCTTCTGGGTAAGACTTTCTATCTTGTGGGTAAGACTTTCTATCTTGTGGGTAAGACTTTCTAACTTGTGTGTAAGTTTTTCTATCTTGTGGGTAAGACTTTCTATCTTGTGGGTAAGACTTCCTATCTTGTGGGTAAGACTTTTTATCTTGTGGATAAGATGTTTTATCTTGTAGGTAAGACTCTTTATCTTTTACGTAAGACTTTCTATTGGTGCGTAAGACTCTTTATATTGTAAGTAAGATTGTTTTAACTCTAAATCTTGAAGGTACGATATAATTCATACATTTTTCTTACTTGCAGAGGTAAGTTACATTTGCCCTTCGGAGCTTTGATAAATGTATCAAATAGACGTTTTAAAATTAGAGTAATTTTTTCAATTGAACGATTGTAATAAATATGTTGTTTTCATTATTCATCAAGGTCATTTCGGAGCCCCAAAGTTCAACATGGGTCTGTTTATTGCCTTTATTTCGGTCAGCATAGCATCAGCAATGGAATCCATTGGCGATTACTTCGCTACAGCCAAAACGTGTGACGCACTTCCTGTTCCGTCACACGCTGTAAATCGCGGGATTTTGATCGAAGGACTGATGAGCATACTTTCGGCACTCTTCGGTACCGGCCATGCAACCACCTCATACACCATAGCCGTCTCCATAGCAGCTCTTACAAAGGTAGGCAATATGTTATCTATATTATTATAATGTTTGAGATGTATATCAGTATCAATGCCTATAGAACAGAAGACAAGTTATATTATCATCTCTCTAAAAGTAAATGGCCATGATTTTTTTTTATAAATCCATATTTTAGCCTAAAAGGATAAAATGATATCATTATATAGTCTGTGCTATCTTGTCTCTGTCGGCACAAACACAACCCCAAAAGTCGGTGTTGTCTCCCTTTAGCTTAGTCTGGTGAATATGCATATAATCTGACGGTATCTTCTATTTTAGTAAAATATGCTGTTGATCAGTGAAGAGTTGATTTTTTTTCATTATTGTGGAACTGATAACGACAAAAGTGCTGCGACATCAAAATAGTTTTAATCTTACCTTAGGCACGATTCTAAATTCATAAATTGCAATATTTGTCAAAACATTTTTCGATCGCGTAGTTCAGTAAAGAACTTTAAAAAAGTAGCAAACCAACTCTTCATTCAACTATCTCTCATACCTCATATGCATCCCATTTTTACTTTTTTTTTTTTTACTTATTTTCCCCTTATTTTCGTTTGGGGGAGGGGCGGTTGGGGAGAGGTTTCTTTCCAATCTTTCTTTCTTTAAGTTTTTTCGATTATTTTGCATGAACAAAAGAGTTCTCTTAAGAAAATTGACAGAAAATGGATGTTATATCTTAAAGTAGATCAAACTAGTAGGCGAGACTTTATGCTCCGTTTTTGTTTTTTTGGCTCAGGTAGGCAGTCGTTATGCTGTAGTTTTGTCTGGAGTAATAGCAATTATTCTAGCTGTGTTTGTAAAGTTTGGGGCCGTGATGTCATCTATGCCTGATCCTATCATTGGTGGAATTTCTATTGTTACAACAGGTATAAAGTCCAGATGTTTATACATTATTGACCTTAAGAGAGGTCAGTACAATCTTATTAACCCGATTGGAGAGATATAGACCGACGATAAATCAAAGCTATACCACATTTCCTAATTTGGTTAAATTTTGATATCAGATATTACATCTTAAACACTGGTCAATAATAATGAAATTGATTAAGTGAAAACGAGGCTTTGTGAGGAAAGAAAAAGAAAATGAAACGCGAACAATGTTTCCATTAATAATTACAATTGAAGTGACACCATGAATACGTTAATATTTGTCATCACTTATGAAATATTCAGATGAATGTAAATGTATATAATGCTTGATGAAGCTTTAGTGAAAAACTGATTTTTACTTTTGTTTTTGATGTTTAACTTGTCTAAATTACTAAATTACACCTTTGCAAATTAACTTTGTCGCACGTCATTTATGCTTTTGAATTACTCATTTTTCTAGTTTTTTATTAATTTTTTTTTCTGAGTTCCTCTTTTTTTTTTTTTTTTTTACACTAAACACATAACTGAACCGTTAGCATTTTCATCTTCCTTATTGTCATTTGATCAATTCTGCATACACACCTGTCTTCTTTTGAACCAGGAATCGTGTTGGGGCTAGGAATATCGACATTACGTACAGTTGATATGACGTCATCCCGAAACATCTCAGTCGTGGGCATGTCCATCTTGATACCTGTTATTAGTTCTGCTTCACTGAACATGTATCCAGGTATGATAAGCACAGGTGAGTCAGCTTTGGAATTCAGATTCTAAGAATACAGTTTTTTCAACTTTTGTCGATGCCAAAACGAATCTTTTAAAAATGAAGACAAAAAAAGGTTATAATAATAATAATAATAATAATAATAATAATAATAATAATTGGAATGATAATAATTGTAATGATAATAATTTTAATGATAATAATTGTAATGATAATAATAATTTAAAAAATGAAATTGTTGTGGAGCGCCTCATGGACAAATAAAACGTTAAGAACGTATTTACTATTTAACATATTCATGAGGGCATGATGGTATGATTGGAGAATAACATTTGTATCATGTCCATACTTTAAGGAAATTTCATTTCAGGTTACACCGAAGTGGACAAAGTAATGAAAATCGTTCTCGGGTTTCCAATGATTATGGGATCCCTTATCGCTATCATTTTAGACAATACAGTCAAGGGTAGGTAACTCATTCCTACGTACCCAGACAGGTCAGAAGCACAATGTTGCACATTTCGTTGATAGATCTATATTTTATTTGGGTTTTCTTTATCTCGATAGAGGATAAACTTTCCTTTTAATGGAGAGAGAGAGGGAGGGAGAGAGAGAGAGAGAGAGAGAGAGAGAGAGAGAGAGAGAGAGAGAGAGAGAGAGAGAGAGAGAGAGAGAGAGATAGAGAGAGAGAGAGAGAGAGAGAGAGAGAGAGAGAGAGAGAGAGAGAGAGAGAGAGAGAGAGAGAGAGAGAGAGAGAGAGAGAGAGAGAGAGAGAGAGAGAGAGAGAGAGAGAGAGAGAGAGAGAGAGAGAGAGAGAGAGAGAGAGAGAGAGAGAGAGAGAGAGAGAGAGAGAGAGAGAGAGAGAGAGAGAGAGAGAGAGAGAGAGAGAGAGAGAGAGAGAGAGAGAGAGAGAGAGAGAGAGAGAGAGGATTTGTAGACAATGTATTAATTAACTTTATTGTCAAGTGTATGCAGTGTCATTGTCTAAGTTCTCAGTCAATCCCGAGATTTTTTTTTACAACTGTTTTAGTTTTAATGTATATATATGATACAGAACCAGTTTATGTAATGTCGGCAATTACAGTTACAATAAAAATAAATAAAAGAATGGCGAATGTTTAAACTCTCTTTGTTTGACAGGCACACGACTCTCGAGAGGCCTTGATCCAGTGACACGTGATGTCGACATTCATGCAGACATGAACGAAGTCCAATCCCTATCTACCGGAAGTTACGTCACAAGAGACCATTTATATGATATACCATATTTAGACAAATTTTGTAGAAGTAACTCAATATTGAAATGGATTCCATTTGTTCAAAAGGTCAATATTTCAAAAACATATGGTAATACATAGAACATGTAATCAATAAAATATTGAGATTTTCAATGCATTTCATTTATCAACGTTTTGAAGAAAAGTGAAAACATCGTTGCACGTTCTTAGAGAAGTTGTA